>NC_135398.1:10772829-11012829 GCF_051989625.1 Stigmatopora argus
GTTGACCCGAGTCGCGTTTACAGACACGGACATGACGGTGGGCAAAATCTACGCCTCCATGATGATCATGGACTACTTTAAGCAGAACAAGGCCAAGAAGCTGCGGCAACAGTTGGAAGCTCAGGTCTGACTGCTAAGATCAGGACTAGTATTATGAACTTTGTCAAAATTCAATAAAGGTAATGATGTATTTGTTGTTCAAAATCAGAAGAGCAACTTGATCTTCAAGCGTCTGGATGCATCCACCCTCCCAGAAGACATTCTGTCCAACGCGCAGCCTCTGCCCATGATGGGCCATAGCGCAGGATCAGCCTTGTCAGTTTATGTCTTTTTAACTCTTACGCGAGTGCCCATTTTTAACATGTTAACATACGACGTATTCCTCTTCCACACACAGGACACGGGGTGGTTTTGTGGCCCTGAGTCCCATTTCACCACAAGAGCTATTTTTGCAGTCAATGAGCTCTGAAGCGGATACTGCAGAGCAACAGAACCTGGTAAGCAGAAGGCAGGCAGCCAGTCACATTTTTCTATCTCAAGGTGTCCAAACTGCAGCCCGCATCCAGGGGGTTTATTTGCATGCAGCAAATCATGAACATATCTTTGAATATGGCCCACAAAAGAATCTTAAATCCATTCTACATTCTGTTGTGACAATCGATGGAGGTAGTCACTTAAGCCATGCTTCTCCATCATTTACAGTACACATATATAATAACAATAAAAAATTAAATAATGAAACAAAATACAAATATACATATATCGGTACACGGTCGATTGGTCGCAGGTCTTTTGGTCGCCCGGAAGGTTATTGATAATTACCATTTAAATCGTTGCTCAAATTCCCTAAATACAAACTGCGAATTACTATTTAGTCATACTTAATGTCCTATTAATTATTAGGCTAAAGAAAAGCTCCAAATTTCCCGGACTTTGATTGTTTTTTGTTGGAGAACTTGTTAAGACCCTGACTGACGTCCCTTCCTAAGGGGACAACTCATGTACATACAAACTCTTATACACTCACATGTCGGCTCAGTGAAACTGCTCATGGCCATTGTTGGCTTTTATTGATGCGTAGACCGTGTTGTTTTACTTTGTTTTGTCGCCGGTCTTTTGGTCGTCGGTCTTTTGGTCGTCGGTCTTTTGGTCGTCTGTCTTTTGGTCGCCGGTCTTTTGGTCGCCCGTTGTCGCGGTCCGGGTGACCAAAAGACCGTGACCAAAAGACCGTGACCAAAAGACCGTGACCAAAAGACCGGCGACCAAAAGACGGCGACCAAAAGACGGCGACCAAAAGACGGCGACCAAAAGACCGGCGACCAATCGACTGCACACGCATATATCTTACATACATAAATGTATTTTTAAAATTATCC
Organism: Stigmatopora argus; assembly: GCF_051989625.1. Lineage (NCBI taxonomy): Eukaryota > Metazoa > Chordata > Actinopteri > Syngnathiformes > Syngnathidae > Stigmatopora > Stigmatopora argus. Next base: position 10,774,206 of record NC_135398.1, read on the forward strand.
AAACTGATAAAAAGCTATCTTAGTTGTTATTTTCTTGAGGCAACCTCTAAAGCTAAACACACATGACAAGGAAAACTAGTATACATATTGCTCACTAAAATACACCATACTTTTCATTTTTAAGAGCCCGCTAGCCTATTGCTGATATAATTATAGAAAGACAGACTCCTTTGTATAAAAACTACCTATTAACACTCACACGCACACAAAACCCAAGTTAAATAAAATCATGAAAATAATCAAGAATAGTTGATATGAAAAAAAGTGATTTGTGACTCAATCTTTTCTACTGATGCATGCATGGATGCACCTTATTTTAATGAAAATAACAGAATGCTTACAATATTGCTGTTAAAGACGGAGGATGCCAGCGGATCAATCCAGCGTTCAGCTTCTACTACGTCGGATCAACAGGGCAACAGTCCCGAGCGCTTTTACCGACCTCGACACAAGAGTTACAAAGCAGCAGGTTAGTCAGAAAACCTGCAGAACCTCATAATTGGGGACTGTCATAACCAATGACACCGTGCCCTTTGCAAGGCTGGGTTAGGTTCGAAAACTGGGTTAAGGGTTTTGAATTGGGATTTTAAACTTAGGGTAGTTTTTGACTGTCATCAAGTGAAGTCCATCTGGAGTAATGATAATTAGCATTTGGTTCTGTGTGGCCAGTGTCTCGGTCCGACCACTGGCAGCAGGATGAACAGGATCGAGGTCGATCTAAAGAGCGATGCCACCTTCTCTCTCCGGACACGTCCCGCTGTAACTCAGAGGAGCGTAGCATCCAGCCGTCACGTTCCCCCAGCGTGGGTAGGACACGCCCTGCGGACAAACAGGTACAATTTTTTTTTTTTTTTAGGTGTCAATGTTTTTTCATAAGAAGGCAAAAAGCTCATCAATTGTAACGGGACAGTTCTGGACCTGAACATGCAACATTTAAGCACTTACAATTTTTATTGTCTTTCATACCATCTCAGGGTAACAGCTCAGACAGCCCTGTGCCCTCCACATCCGAGTCCAGCACCCCAAGTGTCCGACGTCCTTCATCGCAGACCCCCACACAATCCCGTCCTCACATCTCTTACTCCCCGCTCGTGTGTCGCGCCGACCCCTCCATCTGCGAGGACGACGAGACAGAAACGGCCAGGCAGGACCAGGAAGCCGTCGGCCAGGAGCGAGGGGACGAAGCAAGCCGACACACGTCCCCACTGCGCCGCTACCCTTCTGAGCCTTTCCTGGCTTCGCAGGAGGAGGACCATAGCCCCGATCCCACCGGACCCTTGGAGACGTTGACCTTCGAGGCGGCCGTGGCCTGCAGCCTGGGACGCGCCAACACCGTCAGCTCGTCCCGTCCGCGCTTGCGGACTGGCTGGCAGATGCCCAATGGACATTTTCGCAAGCGCCTGGCGCAGACGGCCTCGGTGGCAGCCTGTGACCAGCTCAGCGACACGGAAGAGGATGACCGGTGCTAAAGACAAAGACATGTTGACTCTTTGATGCAATCTACACCATCATAGTTGTAGAACATGAGTTGATGGCAACAACAACAAAAAACTCTTCTTCCTAAAACTGTACTCGTCACTTCACACCAAACGCATACTGTTTAAAAAAAGAATTCAAAGGTCTACTGCCTGCCTTGTACTTGACGATAGTGGAAAGTTACTTGATGTAACAGTGAACCATGGTACTGCACACACATGCCCATTTCTAAGATCTTAAAACTATTTTCAAATGGGAAGGACCCCTCACGCAATGTGTGGCTTTCCCCAGGTACTAAAACTTGCATGTTTGGTTCATTGAAGACCCTTGTCCAAAGGTGTAAATGTGAAGAGTTATTTGTCTACACCAAGGGTGTCGGGTTGGTTCGCGGGCCGCTTTAACGTCAACTTGATTTCACGTAGGCCGGACCATTTTAGATATAATATTTAGGTTTTTTTTAATAAATGGATTAAAATCCCTGAATATTCAGTTTTTTCTAGATCTAAAACTGTTTATTTTAGCTTTTTAAAAATATTTTTTTAGATTTTACAAAATGATTTTTGAACTAAAAACACAGAAAAAAAGATTTAAAAATTACAATTATTGATTTAAAAGGGGAAAATCAGGAAATTTAATATACATCTATACTCTTCATTTTAATTAGATCCTAAAACAGAAAGTCGGCACTCATAATTTACTTTTCCGGGCCACACAAAATGATGCGGCGGGCCAGATTTGGCCCCCGGGCCGCCACTTTGACACATGTGGTCTACACTATACAGTATGTACCAAAGTCAGCTGGAATAGGCACCAGTACACCCACAATCCAAATGAAGACAAAAGCAATAGAAAATGGATGGACTGACCTGTGAAACAGATTTTACATACACCAATCAACACAACCAGTTGTTAGACTTCCATTATATAGATTTTTTTTACAGACATCTGATAAGCAGGCATTTGATCAAAAAGGGGTCGTGGGGGTTCACATTCGACCCTACTGTGGCATGTGTGTACCTTACTTGACAAACATTGTACTGGGAAAAAGTCTGGAAGGCTCCAGCCTAATTAAATACAGTGACAGACTTTTGCACAATCAATGAAAAATGGCGCCGCTAAAAAGGTTTTGTGTTGCTCTTTGCAGTGTTTAGGGTTAGTGTGAATATGTAACTACTTTCCTAATCATGACTCTTCTTTGTAAATACGTACATTGTGGCCATCACAGCCATGCAACAGATGAAATCGATGACCAAACAATAACAGTGATTTTTTTTCCTTTCTTTTTTATCAAAAAGAATGGATCTGCATGAAGAGTGGGTGCTATGGCGCTTTCTCGCTCCGTTTTTTAACAGTTTATCACTAAAAATGCATCTGTAAGATAAAAAAAAATGCTTCTTTGTTAATTCATCCAGTTTAATGAAACTTTAAAATATCGTATGTCATTACTGTTTTATTTTTTCCCCAGACAACACATTTTTACTGATGCAAGTAGTATTGTTTTCTATCAGGAATACAATTGCTTATTTTGTATTTTCTCTGTTTGGAACAATCAAAAGAGAAACCATTGCACATAGACTGTGAAAAACATTCTAGTGTATACACATCAATACACACTTTTACTTCAATGTTACTCCACTACTCATTAATAATGTTTAAAGGGTCTTGGTTTATTTTAGATAAAATGAATTGACCCCAAAAAGGCTGGTGAGCCTTACATGTGTGTTATTTTAAACAGGTATTAAAGGTTAGTGTTTTAATTGCCCAAACAAAGCCAAATCTATGACAATCACCAATCCAAAAGTAGATTTTGATTCTCAGCATCTGCAAAGAAAATAGAAATGGTTGTTTTATGTGTATATTAGCTGTATAAAGAAATAAATGTGTCCTCAAATACATATTGTTCATGTGAGTAGTTTACTGAGTCCTGCAAAACAATATTTTTTTGTTGAGGTTTCATACATTTTTCCTATAAACTTGAACGCATCACAAATTCCGAGACGTAGACATCCCTCATAAAAAAGTGCTGTACGATACCGACATCACCAAAAAAATGCTTGTTTAATAATGAGTAATGAGACATGAAAAGAATAAAGCATAAAATTTATTCGTATCATCGACTTATACGTCGTTTTTAACATAAACCCTTCTATTTTAGCAGAAAGGGGCGGTACTTAAGCATTGTTTTGGAGCCGATGGAACTAGCCAATCAGCTCAAAGACATCTGATGTCGTCATAACCCAACGACACTTGTAAAAGAAGCTACCAATAAAATTGGTCTTCGAGTAGTTTATGAGTGATACTAATAATAATAAATAAGCAATTGTCGCCTCTGTCGGAGTGGTATGTATGGAATCGCTTTCCTCCTGTATCGAATCCTGCTTTGCAATTTAATTAAAAGTAAAGGTGCCAAATTGTGGCCCGGTGGGGCAAGTGGTTAGCATGTGTGCATGGTTGTCCATCTCCTTGTGCCATGCGACTGGGATGGGCTCCAGCACCCCCTGCCACCCTAGTGAGAATAAAGCGGTTCAGAAAATGAGTTGAGATGAGGTCCCATGTTGACCAATAAACCTCACGCTTTAAATAAAAAAAAAAGACATTATTTTTTGTAAATTTAATGAAATACGTACTACCAACGATGGCATCATGAGTAATCGCCCATCATTTTATTCCTGTTATTAGCACCTAATTTCTTCAATGGCTCCCAGGCCAATTTACATATTGAGACAAAATCAACATAAATTTTATTTTGACTGTTATTTGCATCTATTTCGTTAAATAGTTGACGTCGTCGTCATATTCTTTTTTTTCTCTGTTCATGCGCGCACCCGTCATTTCCTGCCTCTCTGCCGTAAAACCTGAAAGAAGAGGGCAACTGAAAATGAAGTGCGGCTGGCTTGACTTCGGAAAGAGAAACGACGGCTCACTTGTCCGCATTAGGAAATGAGTCGAGGAAGTCGCCCAGCTGGTAGACAAAGCTAGCTGTTAGCAGTTTAGAGGGTTTTTTTTTGTTTCTCATGTTGATGCGAAGCGGCGGTGCAAAGATGACCTGAACTGAAGTGGCCTCGCTTAGAAATTCTCGTCAAACATGCATTTTTTTACTGTGAAGATTCCTCTTTAGTGTGTGACATCAGCATAAAACGACCAGAACGCAATAGTGGCGTCAGCATCTTATTTAATAATCAAACATCTCCTTATTTGGGAACGAAACGACATAAAATGGGCAACTGTCTGAAGTCGCCCACATCGGACGACATCTCTCTGCTCCATGAGACGCAGTCAGACAGGGCGAGCTTCGGAGACGGGACGGATCCAGATTTGGAGCCGCCTCCACCTTACCAGGTAAGCGAGGCTACAGACAAAAGACTTTAATCTTTTAAGAAATGTCTCCCATATCTCAACCGTTATTTTCTATTTTTACCAAAACAAAACAAAACATTTTCCACATGACGTCACCCGTACTTCCGGGTGGCAGTAGTATGATACCGCACGTAAACAAATATCTGTCATTTGACTAAGGTGGATTTGGGGGCTTGAGAGCGTTTTGGCCTTCTCAACTGCCTGTTTTAAATGCATTATTGTGCATTGATAAGTTAAAGTGACCCTCCAGTTGAAGTATTAACCTTAAAAAAATAATTGCTTGGGTGAAGAGTTAAGTTTTGCCAATTTTAAACCAAAATATAACTATATGAAATGAGCTTATGTTTCCTCCCAAATCCCCAAAACACGCATGGTGGCCTGGTTGAACACGGTAAATCAGGGGTGCACATTACGTAGATCGTGATCCACCGGTAGATCGCCAAGGAACTATTGGTAGATCGCACAACAATAACATTTTGATCCCTCCTCTCTGTCAATTTCCTTAGCTAGGCTCATATGATTTTGGCATGTCCGCAGTAAGCTTTAGCGTGAATCGAAAGTGGATTTGCACCACCGCTCCCATACATGTTAATAATAATAATAATAATCGGACATAGGCCCTGTCGTCATTGTCAACAACACAAAAAGCCTACTTGTCATCACACCCAGAAACTGCGTGTGACAAAATTGGTGGTGCTTCTCCATAAGCTGCGTTTACTCGGCAAAAGACCTAAATAAGTGCAAGTTACGGACTTGTAATTTGGCATTCTGCTGTTATGGATACAAGTCTAATGCGAGGTATGTCATTACATAAATGTTGAGCTTTGTCAATGGCCTGCCTGTAAATAAGGTAGATCGTAGTGGATTAACTCCATGAAAAGTAGATCTCGGAGCGAAAAAGTTTGAACACCCCTGCAGTAAGTCGTGTGATACCTTTCCGCTAATGTGGTAGTCTAGACGTTCAATCAGTGGATTGCAGTCAAGGGCTTCTTGTTTCAGCACAACCCCTGTAGGTTAAAGTGTCTGTGGCATAAAAAGCTGCACCCACAGTCTTTCCAGTTAAAAATCTGTCTATCGATACCAGTGGCAGCCAATGAGTTAAATAATCTATTTTTAGTACATATTTTTGGCTCCAGGTCAAACCTTGTGATTTTTTTTATCAGTCACACTTTCACCATGTGACTGGCTTTTCAAGAATGTCAACACTCATGCGTGGTATCAATTAGACTGGTCGGACCACCTTTTGTCACGACGGCCATAAAAACAAAAAAAATCTAACGGAAGAATGTTTGTGGTGTCTGCGCCAACAGGAGCAAGCACACATGACCTTGTACCATCCCACGCCCAGCCAGGCCCGTCTGGCCACTCAGCTGACGGAGGAGGAACAGATCCGCATCGCTCAGCGCATTGGACTTATCCAGCACCTGCCCAAGGGCGTGTACGATGGCGGCCAAGATGAGAAGAAGATTAGGGAGTATGTGACTTATTTCTAACATCAATTGCAGATGTAGTGCTTTGTGTTTCTTCTCGTGTGCAAAAGCTTGTTGAAAAAAACATGCATACAAAACTTAATGATACAACCATTCATTCATTTTCTGTACCGCTTATCCTCACAAGGGTCACAGGGGTGCTGGAGCCTATCCCATCAGACGGGGGACACACTGAACTGGTGGCCAGCCAATTGCAGGGCACAAGGAGACAGAAAACCATTCACGCTCACACTCATACCTAGTGGGCAATTTAGAGTTTTCAACCAGTATGTTTTTGGGATGTGGGAGGAAACTGGAGTACCTGGAGAAAACCCACGCAAGCCTAGGGATAACATGCTAACTCCACACAAGAAGGTCCGGATCTGGGTTGGAACCAATGTTCCCTCTAAGCTGCGCGCGTGCGCAATTGCGCACTACTCTCGTCTTCTCTGCGCACAGCAAATCATATGGAGCGCACAAAATAAAATCCCTTTTTTTCTTTCTTTCTTTTTTTAAAACAATTTAGCTGTGAGGACGACGCGCGAACCACTCATCCGCCGGGCCGCCCATTCATAGATATTAATCATTACATTTTATTATTATTACTAAATCTTTTATCTGTAGTAGACATGCACCTGCTTATGGCAGGTGTGATACTGGTGTGTGCCCATAGCGAGCAATGATGATGTTGCTCACACCAGTACTCAGTGTCCTCAGGGAGGTTGTCTTTCTGCCCAGACAAACAAAAAATTAGAGGGAACATTGGTTGGAACCCTCAATCTCAGAACTGTGAAGCCGATACGCTGACTTCATGATACAAATGGTCACATTTGTATATTAATATACATTGAAACTTTTCATTTGAATTATCATTCAGTAGTGTTAATATTTATTCAAATGAGACATTGGTCATTATTTTTGCCTCACCTGCAGGTGCGTGATCTGCATGCTAGACTTCATGTACGGCGACCCCGTGCGGTTCCTGCCGTGCATGCACATCTACCACACGGACTGCATCGACGACTGGCTCATGAGGTCCTTCACCTGCCCGTCCTGCATGGAGCCCGTCGACGCCGCCCTGCTCTCCACCTACGAGACCAACTAACACTCGCCTTGCCTTCCACGCAGTCACAGTGGGCGGAGCTTCCAAACAACCCAAAAGGTTGCCTTTCATCGTGCACTGTGAGTAAGATGTTCAAACTCCCCCCACTCGCCGCCAAAAACGTTCAAGACAATACTGTTGCCGAGACGACTGCGCACGTGTGTGTCCACTTGAGCCGGACTCAGTGGTTGCCTCACCGTTAAATTATTCACCCAAATTATTCAAGTGTTTCACCAGAGTTGGCATTTTTTTCGAGTAATTGCCCAATCTTGGTGCGTTGCTTTCGCTTTTACTTTATCGATTCATGCATCCCGCCCGATTGGCAGTGCGTGAGTGCTTTGTGAATGTATTCAAATTGGACTGATCACATGTAACACAAGTTTGCGTTTTTATTCAAGCTGTCAAAAAATATGCAAAGCTCCAAATCACACCGTTTAAGGACAACCGTGTCTCTATTTTGTTGCTTAGTATTGCTCTCATGTTACTACATTTTCTACAGCTCTGGTTCAAACACAAACTTGGGCGCGTGGTGGACATGTTGTAAGAATTCTGCTAAACTCTGATGCGAGTCGGCTCCGAAACGTGCTGTCCACGTTTTACTGGACACTGCAAAATACAGGTAATCTTGTTTAAAATTATTCCTCAAAAGGTCTTCTCTGCCCCCCTGCTTTACCTATTACATAATATTTCCTGAAATAGTGGTCACCACGCCCTTAAAATGCTGTATAATGTAATATTGTAGACTTTTTAAAATGTGCGTAGGTGTAATTTACCGTGTGCGCGCGTGTGTGTGTGGGTGTGTGTACAGCAGGTCAGTCACAGTGTAAAGGGCTCAGGTGGATTGAACATAATTGCACACAACTTTTCATCCCATCCACTGATTTGCACTTTAAAACAATGTTAAAAAGAAAACCTTATTAATATATGTAGACCTTCTAATAACCTTGCACTATGATAAATGTATTCTTTTTTTTATGTGGCCCCACTCGTGTCCAGGCAGGTTTGTATGAGTTCAGTCAATCACCAGTTACAAAATATATTATCAATTAATAGTGTTTTGGTTGCTGTGGTTTGTTGATCACTGGGTCGATATTGTGGCAGTCTGTCCGAACCCAAATTCTGTGAGTTACAGGAATAGATTTTATGTCTCGGTTTTGTTTGCTTTCTAGTTTTTAAAACCCAGTTTGAACATTGTTTGATGTAATCTTGTTTTATTTTCTGTTTGTTCGAGGAAGGGGAACCGGCCCTCGCGTGTAAAACAAATAAATAAAATAAATGTCCAAAGACTATCTCTCTTCTACTCTGCAAAGCAAAGAAAGGTCATTTCAAATACCAAATGATTTATTTCACATAAGATCAAATAAGTTCTATTAGAAAGTCAGCATATTGTGCTTTACAATTATACATGTACAAAAATTTTAGTTTTTTTATTTGGATAAATTTTAGTTTTTATTTGGACTTACTGGTATTTAAAGCTTTTCAGGTTTTGCATATGTGTTAGGAGGAAATTTATTAAATATTGAGCGTGTTCACATTTCAATTGACTTTTCAGTTTGCATTTCACAATATTAAAATTAAAATGCCCTAAAAATAAACTGAAAAAAATCTACAAAGCTAATATAAAATAATTGGAGAATATTAATTACTAGAATTAAATGTTTTTAGCTGTGTGACAATGTCATTGTTTCATGTCGGTATTGCTTCTAAATGGTTGTTTACAGCATGGGTGTACATTGTCTCATCTTATTTTCTGAACCGCTTTATCCTTATTAGGGTCGCGGGGGGTGTTGGAGCCAATCCCAGCTGTTTCCGGGCCAAAGGCGGGGGACACCCTGAATCGGTGGCCGGCCGATCGCAGGGCAACCATGCACACTCACACTCAAACCTAGGGGGAATTTAGAGTGTCCAATCAGCCTACCATGCATTTTTTTGGATTGTGGGAGGAAATTGGAGTGCCCGGAGGAAACCCACGCAGGCCCGGGGAGAACACGCAAACTCCACACAGATGAACATTACCTGGATTTGAACCCAGGACCCCAGAGCTGTGAGGCCGACACGCTAACCACTCGCCCCACCGGGCCGCCAAGGTATACATTGTCAAATTATATTTTACACTTGCATTATAAAGTGTTTTATTTAGATGGGCACATTATGCTACTTTAAACTGTTGTTACCTCCAGGGCCACCTTTCCATCTTGATTGCAACATCATACCTGTCAACCTCTGCCGATAACTGCTCTTATAAATGATTATGATTCCCCTTACAAACCCCCAAAAAACCTTACAAACACCGTACGAGTCGTACGGTGTTTGTAAGGTTTTTGGGGGGGTTGTAAGGGGAATCATAATCATTTATAAGGGCAGTTATCGGCAGAGGTTGACAGGTATGCAACATTCACTTTCTTTTTTCCCCCCTCCAAAATCATAGTTGATACTCTTAACAAGATTTTCCATGCCGCAACACAAGGGCTTTATACTTTACAGACCGCAGTTGCGTAATAAATCCGTCTTTGCAGTGCTCGGCTAATGCCGATTTTCTATGGCGACATTTAATCCCTGCAAAAATCCCTACAATGTCGGTTTTAGAAACTAAACTCACTTCACCTAGTCTGACTTCACGGGAATGTTCTCCTGAAATAAGTACAACAAACGTTGACCCAGAGCCAAGGAGGGCTTTTATTTTGAATGTGTCGAAATATGGTAGCTCTTAGGGCTTGTACATGCCATGGAAGGTGACGGGGATGGTGCAGTCCACCTCGGCTCGGGCGATTTCCGACAGGTCCTTGGCGTTGAGGATGAGGAGATAGCTTGCTCTCTGGGAACCGGGGGCCACCACGATGGTCAGCAGCACCCCTGGGCACAAAAAAAGTCGCTGTCAAATGTCATAACCAGCGCTTAAATTCAGGTGAGTACTCATGCTGCACATACCGTCGTCCTCATCGACACCCTCAGGTGTCTGTACGAAGAGGGGCTCCGAGGGGTACGAATCCGGTTCTTGCCAAGTCCAGGTCTCCTTGGTCTTAACATTCAGCTTGCAGATCTACATGGAAGTCAGAGCTCATGGAACCAAACTGAACATGGGTCATCAGTGGGGTCAAACACACACCCTGTCTGGAATGAAGTGGTTGAGACCCAGGCCATAGGCGTAAGTGTAGTTTTTCCCGGCGTACTTTTCGTAGTTGATCTGCGGGAACTCAAATGCTGAAAACACATTAATAAATACACAGTGTCGTCAAATATTTTAACCTAGTTATGTTTTTTCTTTATCTGTGCATACTCAATCGGTTTAAGGGGGTTGATCTTTTGGGATATTTCGATTTTCCAAACAGGTCTTTGTTTTCTTTCTGAATGTTTCCAATGTAAAATGTTAATTTAGCAATATCAATAAAAAAAATAGAATTCCAACTTTTTCTCTTAAGCGTTTTTCAATAATAAATGGCAGTGCGACATTTTTTTTCTTATCTTGGGGGGTTATGCATACTACTACTGTTATTTATTGTCTTGCTTGTTTCACCATATATAATATATGACGAAGCGTCTGTTCGGCGAAATGTCCGGTCACGAATATATAACCAGTAAGATCACATCCTGTTTTTAAGATAAACCATGTCTGGATGCAGGAATTGATTGTTCTCGTACCCTGGCGAGGCCCAGAGAAGAGCACCTCAGGTTCCAGCCAGATGGTTCCATCGGCGTGCATGACTGCTGTGGCTGTGGTGTAAGGCAAGCTTACCAAATTTTTCCCTTGCTCCTCCTGCAACATATGCATTCGAGTCAGTCCAACACTGCCTGGAATTGTGTTTTGCCAATAAACATGACCAAATCTTGCTCACAATATTTAAAGTTTGGTGTTCTGTGTGAGGCAACAGTAATAACTGAGGGTGTATAAAAAGCACCAGTGACCTTATTGACGTCCAAGGGAATGACGTATCTGCGGACCTCCGGCTGGGGGGCTATCATTGCCGCCTGCTTCACTTCCTCCCAATTTGCCCTCAAGTTGGCCAACCACAGGTAGTTGTAGACAAACTCGAAGCTGACGTGCACGGTGGATGTGAAGAATGGAAGAGGAACAAGAAATGTCGTTTTTGTGACTCACCCCTTCCAGGCACACAGGTCAAACACAACAAAGCCGTTTTCTTCGTAGGTGTTGATGTGATGGAACATGCCAATGGCTGCTCCCTTGAACTTGTGGTCAATGTACTCTCCTGGATTCTTCGTGGCGACGTGGAACAAAGTCTACAAATAATGGTAAAAAGGAAGACTGCAGCTTTTTGTTTGACTTCAGAGACACATCTTGGCACTAGACGCACCCCTTGACTTTCGTTGGACTCGAAGCAATCCATGTAGTTGGAGCCTCGGATGCTCCAGGCGCTCAGAAACTTCAGCAAGTTGATCTTGACTGGCGTCTCCACAAAGACAAAGTGATTTTCTGACATTCCGAAGCTGTGCACGTAAGCGGGCTTGAACCTCTCGGCGCTAGGGAACTGCACCACCACTTTGGACTTCTCGATGGGGTCCGATTTATCTGAGACGGGACAATGACATTAGGGTTTACAACATGATTATGAAGCGGAAAAGCTGCTTCTCAACTGGGAAAGACAATCCAGATTGAAATATGGAGTGTTCTTGACAGAATTTACTCTATTGGTTTTATAATTTCAGTTAGCAATTTGGGAATTGAATGCTGTTCCAATGACAAACCAGGTCTTTTTGAGGCACCACTTTCACTTATTCTTCTACCTTTCTACAGAAGTGATCATCACCAATCAGAGTGGAGCCCTGCTCCTCCATATTCAAAGGAGCCAAATGAGGTGAGTCGGGCATGTGATCAGGATGCATTCTGAATGCCTCTGCGGTAAGGTGCTCCAGGCATAAAAAAAATTGATAATTGTAACGTTTTTTTTCTCTTGCCAATGTCTAAATGAATGTATACCTTTCTGTGTAGGTGGAATCTTGACAATGTTGTAAGCCAGAGTGGCTCCTTTCCCCATGCAGTTCCCGATGTTGTACACAGTGCCGTCCCTCTCAATGTGGGGGTGCGCCGTCACCCCGTTGATGTTGATGTAGTTGCACATGTCCACCTGCGGGGCGTAAGTATTATTATTATTATTATTTTTAATTCGATAGCCGCAGCCCAGTGGTGCGAGTGGTTAGCGCGTCGGCCTTACAGCCCTGGGGTCCTGGTTTCAAATCCAGGTCACGTCCACCTGTGTGCAGTTTGCATGTTCTCCCCGGGCCTGTGTGGGTTTCCTCCGGGTACTCCGGTTTCCTCCCACATTCCAAAAACATGCATGGTAGGCTGATTGGACACTCTAAATTGCCCCTAGGTTTGGGTGTGAGTGTGCATGGTTGTCCATCTCCTTGCCTCTGGCCCGGAGTCAGCTGGGATAGGCTCCAGCACCCCTCGCGACCCTAATGAGGATAAAGCGGTTCAGAAGATGAGATGAGATGGCCGCATTGTCATGTTCTCCTCCCTCATTTTCTGAACTGCTTCAGCCTCATTAGGGTCGCGGGGGGTGCTGGAGCCTATCCCAGTAGACTCCGGGCCCGAGGCGGGCGATTGTTATATTATATTAGTTTATTTTTAGCTCGGCACACACCTTCTTCAGTGTGTCCAGGGTGTCTGTATCCACTTTGGTGATGTAGTTGGTCTCGGTCACGGCGTAAAAGTCCTCGCCCACTGGGTAGACATTCACCAGGCAATTGTCGGTCACCTCCACACCCTTGAAGTAGGAGAAAAACCTACGCAAAAAAAGGTTTGGATGCAGATTTAGTGTTTAATATTAGAGGAAGCAGTGAGAAATTGGCTATTGTCCACGTACCGGGAGAAGATGTTTTTGCAGGGATCAGGATAAGCAAATGTGCCAAATTCAGTAATCACCACTCGCTTCTCTGTAATGGCCCGCACGTAAGCATCCGTTTTGACAAATCTGCAAATAATTAAATAAATATTTTAACACATTTCCAGTATGGGGCCTGTTGAATACAAGTTGAAACCCCCAAAAGTCAATCCCAACCTGTTAATGTTTCATAAAAATACCGAAAATAATCATACTATTATACTTTTGCTGAGACTTTTCCCCTCAAAAATCCCTAAAAATGAACTTTTAACTCCCTAAAAAGTCTGTATCTTTTATTATTAATATTACTTTTTTTCTTTTGACTATTCTATGAACATAAAATTGACAGAATGAACTCAATTTCCTTCACTATGACAAAAAAGATTTTAAATTCAAACAAGTCATCACATAGACAAAAACAAAAGGTTAAAATTATTTCTGCAAACTTTTTTACTTGCGAAAATAGGTGATTTGTCCATTCTTGAAGTCAAACTTGTGCATCAGCGCCTGCCCATCAAAGAGGTGATAGAAGGGCTCATCCCCCACCTCAAAAAGACCGGGACCCAAACGCAGTAGACTGCCCCTCAGAAAGGAAGGAATTCTTCCTGGTGATTAAAAATAAATAACATTAAGGTGTCTAAATGGTTTGTCATGATAACGGAGTCAAAATTTGGAATGATTTATCAGGTGTTACCTATAACTGTTGCAGGAAGAGGCTCGGCAAGCTCCTCGCATGTCTCAAATATCTTTTTGTACCCACCGGCTGGGTGCTCAAATCTAGACGCAATTGAAATGTTAAAAAATTAAATTGTATGAATTAATAGAAGATTGAAGATAATGTCAAGAAATACAAGCAAAATTGAATCCATCACTGTTAAAATGAACTTTAAAATGGGCAATAGTGAAATTTTAAGAGGGAAACACTTGAGCCAGCTTGCAGTCATCAAAAAAAACTATAACTCAATATATTTTAACTCACCTGCTGACCATGACTTCTCCTTTTTGTGGTTGTCAAACAAAAGGCGACAAACTCTCAAAGTCCAAGTCTTTTGCTAGATTGAAGCGACCGTATTTATCCGGCAAGTGGTCCACACAAGCTGTATTTGTCAAGAATTGTTTCACACGTTCTTTTTCTAACCCCCAAGACTTTCCTCTGGCCAATGAGGTTAAAGTGTGAACAAGAATGCTATTGTGTTGCTACCTATCCTGTGCTGAACGTCTCAATTGTGGCTTGCTTGAAGCCGGATTTGTGGCCAAAAACTTAACAGTGCACCGAATTATGTCGCAAAGGAGCTTTTTGACTAAGGTTTAACCTTTAAGTGTCCTTAAATCAGTTGCTCAATCAGAATGTAAACTTCACCTTCAAGTTTTCTTGATGCTGGGAGTAAAAGGTATTCATAAATGACTAGTAGTTATATTGATATAGTTCTCATCATATTAAGAACTTATATCCAATAATTGTTTTTTTACCTAAGAGAAACTAGTCTTTTCCCACAATTAGAGGGACAATAACTGCTTGTTTACTCTAGATTTTGTAGAAAATGAAGTTGACCGTGATTAAATTACCATGCTACTTTTGTAGGATTATGACTATATATGTTGGATGTTGGGATTATGTTGGACAAATTGTACATTGTTCAAATTTAGAGGGCAAAATGTCACCAATGAAGAGAATTAGTGACGTTTAGTCTAGGTGGGGGCAAAACATTTTTCTCCAAACAGGCACCCGGAGCTGTTTATATATGCATATGTGTGAAATGTGTGAATGATTTGACTGCATGAGTAAAATGATCTGTGAAAATAAATCGACTTGAGTAGTGCGTAAGTTAACAGGTTTCACTACAAGAAAACCTATCTTAGATTTTTTTTTTAAATCACTTATTATCCTAATTTCCATTAAACCACCAATTGCTCGGTTGTCAAGGAGATGGCTAGAATAATACAGTTATTGACATCCACTACAGTTTGCCTGGGTTTTCATAATCCTACGTCACACGCCCTAAATGAAAGGATGTTTGGGTTGCCATGGGGATAGAATGCGTTATTACCCAGAGCTTCAAATCCATCTGGTCTCCATGACAACAGGGCCGGCACCAACCCCCTACTGCTGAGGATTGAAATGCTAAGGGTGGGCTTTTTCAGAAAAAAACTACTATTCACAAAAATGTTAACATAAAATTAGAAAACCTTCGCCTCAAGATGAAATGGCGACCTCTCGTGGACCTTGTATGTGCTTACACGTTTCCGCTGTTTTACTAAATGTTTCCAGTTATACTGTACTGTACTGATATAACGTGTATTAAATATCATGCGCGTCAATATTTCCAATAACGGGAAAAACACGGAAAACAGCCACAGATCGAAGGTCTTGCAAGTTGCGACGGACATCATATATGAAAGCCATTTTAGTTGCGTTCAAGTGTCTTGTTTGGGCTGGGGCATTGGATTAAACTCGGAATTCAAGAGATTAATGACGCCACACCACCAACTTCAACCTTAAACAAAAATGTTTCAGTTATTGATAATAGTGTAATACTTGTTATTTTAAAATCGTATGTACCATTTATAAAATAAAATGGTCATGAAATGCACATTTCTAGCTCGTTTTTGTTGAAATATATTAATGACTTCGTAACAACACAGAAATGAAAGGCGTTGTCGTTATTAAAGAGCAGACACGAACGCATCAATTGACGTTCTTACTCTCATATTCAAACGTTATTGGACCCACAATCCTCGTTTTTTCAAGTACTATTGAACGCGGCAGGACACCAGGGGAGTGTTCCAAATCACCGGGAAGTTTGCAATTCCGACCTCCCAACTTCCACTCGAACGCACCATTTACTCCTCAACATGGCTGCGAAATGGTGGTAGTCTGTTGTTGTACCGTTTAGCACAGATCGGACCAAAAATCTGGTTAATTTGCTACTTTAAGCATTAGTAGGTCACGTTAAAGGTGACTACATCTAGAAATCGGTTGGTGGTGCTTATTAAATCGAAACGATGAGTTACACCACGAAGGTAGTCCAGGTGACGAATGTCTCGCCGAGCACGACGTCGGAGCAGATGAGAACTCTCTTCGGCTTCCTTGGAACCATCGAAGAACTCAAATTATTTCCACCAGAGTGAGTGAACAAAGCGACACGTTGCTCACTAAATTCGAGTGGGGATATATTTTCTAGCCAATTGTTCATTTGAAACGTTAAGAGTAAAATAATCGACAGACGGCCTCGCGCGCCATAGCGAGGCCTGGTTAGCACTGATGCTAACGTAGCTAAAGCTACCCGCTTTTTATCTATCACGTGGGCTTGTGTCTAAGTCATTGTGAATGTAAGACTTTTATCTCTTTTGCTGCACTAATGTGTAGGGGTGATCAGAGTTACAATCGGGCTTCTGTAGACCAACGTCATAATCACTTGCAAGTATTGTTGCATTTAAACTTGAACTCGGATGAGCACTTGAAATAGAGGTACTATACGTAATTTTAGTAAGATTCGCTCAAATGAACGTGCACAAGTTTTAGCAATAAGTGTAAAGTCGGGAGGGCAAAAGACGATTTGCAAAGTGACTGACGTATAATTGATTTTAAAGATGTGCACAAAATGGCAGCCAACAACACTTTCATAACAAGCAAAATGGCCTAAATCTGGTTATTCCAGCCTTCACAAATATACCTTGGGGATTAAAGGTAGTATTTTGCAATCTGGTGTATGAAGTGGGTCTCATATTGAAATGTGTATTTTGCCTATTTCTAGTCATGACTCCATGAGTCTCAAGCTTCCCCTTAATAGAGCTCTGTCCTTGAAGACCTGCAACATTGTCATTATCTTCTATTTGCCGTTTCATAACAAATAGCTTACTGTGGTCGTTATCTTCTATTTGCCGGTTCATAACAAATAGCTTACTGTATGAATGTATGAAGTAAGGAAAAATCCCATCGCTGTTCGGTTTCGGTTCCACCCTCTTGAGAGAATAAATGTAAAATAAAAGTGCATTTGTGGCCGACAGTCTTGTCTGTGGTTCACCTGTGCCCAGAATATTCTGTAATAAAAGTTTCAAAGTCACTGTTCATCACCTCCAGCCTGTATTTGGACAACCAGCATCTTCCACATCCGAAATTAATCGAACCCAAGGAGGAAGATAGAGTGCTCTTCCTCAACGTACAATGTACAAGATTCATTTTTAACACCGGCTCAATTTTTCGTGTACAATTGTCTCATATTAAATCAGGCGTACGTTTTTCCGCGCTACTAAATAGCCCAAGACGCTATGCATATCAGTTGATGTTAAATTGACTCTCATCCTGTCTTCCACAGCGACTCGCCCATGCCTGTGACGTCACGCGTATGTTTTGTGAAGTTCCAGGAACCAGAGTCTGTTGGCGTGTCCCAACATCTGACCAACACTGTGTTTGTGGATCGAGCTTTGATCGTGGTCCCCTTTGCCGAAGGTTTGTGTCCCTGCAAAAACCTGTCAATCATTAGAATATCTTCAGATGCCATGTCATTTTTGGTATACTGCACCGATGCAAACCAAAAATACTGCATCAGTATACCAAATCTGCTTTAATGAGAAATGAGTTGGTAATAATTTGAAAATGGGTTCTGAATTCAATCATAGCATTTAAGTTCTCCCCCATACCCGACTATCCTCTGTTAAACTTCTCTCTGTCATTTGTGTGTGACTGTGTGTGTGTGCGCGTGAGTGCAAGTGTGTGTTTGGATTTGTAGTGAAGAAGTCAAAAGCAGCCCCCTGGTTGATGGCTGAAGGTGGTCCTCTGCCTGCCAACAGGGGACTTTAAACATTTGCAAAAGGCCAGGATGCATTCAAGCCCCGCCCCTTTTTTGTCCTCTATTGTCTCTCTCTCCATTTTCTTTTTTACAAATTAACTCCCATCTCTCCTAGGTGCCTCATACTGATGCACTAGATGTTACATTACAGCTCAAGCGTGAACTAATCCAACGTTTGGACGTATACCGAGGGATTACGTTATCTATACCAAGCTCAAATATACTCCTAGATATACTTTTATCCTTTATTAACAAAGCAAAACTACATCAACATTGCATATATTGTTTTTTTGGGTCCTAACAAAGGCGAGCAAAGTACACCACTGTTGTTATTCTATCTGCCTGTGTGCTTTTAAGATGTAAAGGACCACACTCTGGTGTAAAGTAGTGCAACAAACTGTACCTGACAGGTTTTTTTTTCTTCCAATCTTGATCCAGTGCCAAAGTCAAGTTCGGATAAACAGGTTTTACAAACACGACCAAAATAATTAGTTTTCAAACAGGCCAGTTGCAATTTAACGACCTGGATGAATGAGAATATTGACAGACGATGCATTATTACAAGAGTAAAGCCGTATTTGTTAAAAAAAATAAAAATTCTGACGCCGTGATTTAAATACAAAGAAAATGAAGTCAAATCAATGAAGTTAAATATAATTGTCTCAAAATACGAGGAAACTTTTTTGCCTTAGATTGCCATTGATGTTTAATCCCTTTTGATTGGGAGGACTGGTAATAAATAATCACTGCCAGTGTGATGAAATGCAGTCTATTGCAGGAATAAACAAATGAAGAATGTTGCCTAAAAAGTTGGCTATGTCAAAGTGATGGCTTTACCTGTTTTCACTAATAGTCTAACATGAATCTAATCTCATGCTTGAGCGCGGGCGGTTTAAGTGCAGCTGACCATATATTTCACGGCAGGATGGTTCCAAAATCAACGCCTAAGAATCTGTGTTTGCAAAGACAAACAGTAAAAACTGCCTTGAGCCACTCAATGAGAGCAGCGATAGCCACAAAGAGGGTTTGCGTAATAGCGCGCATCTGAGATGGCCGCCGACATAACTCACTGGATGTTGCTACACTGTGTAACATTTAACAGTGGTCTTCTTTTTGTTGTTGTGTTTTACAGTTGTTTTTCCCCTGGCTCAGCCAGACCGTAGACTGAAACGCTCCTGCAGAAAATACCACCCGACATTATTTGTCTCCTGCAGCCATTTTCTCTCCCCCCCTCTTTCTCTCTCTTTCTCCAGTGTGCTCTTTTTGTTTTTCTTGTTGTCGTGTGTGTGTATGTGTGTGAGAGTCACGAGCTGTGAAGGAATTAAATGAGGTGGAGAGGGGGAGCACTGTGGGGTTAGTAACAACTCTTCTCTTGTCTTGGGGTTCCTTTGACAGAGTCGGGCTGCCACAAACTATTTTTGATCGTTGACTACAGTAAAACGCAATTATTTTGGGTGATTAGTCGGTTTATACATTAAGTTATTGAAATTGGAGCCCTCGATACAATGTCACTCTGGAGCTATTTTTTTTTTCCTCAAATGAAAAACTGAAGTTTGCTATTCTTGCATTAGAATAGTTATTTTGGTAGTTGATAAGTTGAATAATCATAGCGGCCCTAATTTATATTTCAAGCCAGGCTCACAATCGGGCAGAATTTTCGCACATAGTTAAAAGCGGTCCATTTTTTTTTACATGAAACAGTGAGGTTTTTACCTACCTTCGTTTTTGGACTATAAGATGCTATTTATTTTTCCTATGTTCGAACACTCCTGCTAATAGTCCAGCGTGGTTTAAATATAAACACGATTTTCATGTAAAATTTGATGCATAAAGCTTATAGTCCAAAAATGACAGTAGTTTGGGGGGGTAGCAAAATATATTCATACTCGCCCTGTGGTAATAAAACTTGCACATCCGTTTTTGTAACTTTTTTTGGCAAACAGTTTGAGCCAGCCCACACGTCATGTTTTCCATATTTTTTTTTTATCCTTATCAAATTCTAGTGGTTTTTCCGCACCTTTCCAATTGACTGTTTCATTTGTTTTTACACTTGGGTCATTCTGCGACAAAGTAAAAGGTTGCTAAATCACTTTAGCCGGCAGGTTTTACTGTGACACTAGTATTTAAGTGTAATAGGTTCAAGGACAGGTAAGAAAAAAAAAAGAAATTGATGATAAGCAGGTTGATACTGCTATTGTCATGTGGTGTATTTCAACTGTGATGTGCATTTTTTTTCTTTTTTTTTTCCAATTTATTTTGGAGACAATTGTGTCCGAGTTTTGCCAACCGCCCTAAAATTCTCTCTGTTGTTTGTATCTCCGATTTTTTTCTCTGTGTGTGCTTTTTTAGTAGCGAAGGCGCCGTGAGTGAGTCGCTTGTTTGAGTAAACCGTCTAAATGAAAACTCACTGCCCACTGGAGAAGAGCTGGGCTTGCTCACGTTTGGTTCATGACTTAGCAAACACATTCAGGTGATCCATTCTTGGCAGTGTTCATTGGACTTAGTGTGATTGTATGCCAGCTTTAGTTTGTGTCACTGCAATCATTGTGTTGAAAGTCTGCACACCGTTGGAAGGTAACATCTCTCAGTGTGAAGGCACTTGTCTTTTGTTTTTTTTTCTTCTCTGACATGTGACGCTCACGCAGTCGCCGCTTCCCGTTCTGACGCTGCCTGTTGTTCCTCGCAGGATCCATCCCGGATGAGGCCAAAGCGTTGTCCTTGCTGGCGCCGGCCAACGCCGTTGCGGGGATATTGCCCGGAGGAGGACTTCTCCCGACGCCAAACCCCCTGCCCAATCAGGGTGTAAGATGTCCAAGATGCTCTTTATTCGGAATATCTGCTTGAAATCCATCGAATAAGCCTTTTTGTCATTGCTTAGATGGGCGCAAACCCGTTCGCCGGCCTCAACATGGATGCCATGGCTGCGTTTGGATTTCCTGGACCGAACATGAATCCTCAGGTGAGGTCAATTGACATTAGGGTAATGCTGGATTTGGAGGGCATATTGGCTTTCTGCTAATTTTATTTTACACTAAAGTAGGGTTCGGTAGCTCCAACCAGGTTAAGAACCACTGCACTAAGCGTTTATTGGCTCACGGTCCTAAATGTTTTCACCCGTGTTTTAGAATGAACTTTATGCGTACTTTACAATCTCATTCAGAGTAGAAAATTCATTTGGAGTGCTTGAATGTCATTCTTCTGAAACCATCATAATTAATGTTCAATACCAATGATGTCCAAGGCCTGAGCTGTTTTTTTTAATTTTGTTTCTTTGTTTTACCTCTTCTAAAAATATTTGTTGTATTTATTATTAAGCTTTCTTTTGTGATGTCAAACTATTTTTTTATAGTCTTTTTCTTCTATATTTGGCATCACGTTAACAAATCACCACTAATGTTATCTTTTTAGCAGAAGTAAAAGCTAGTAAACTTATGTGAATCGATCAAGGAAAACTAGTCGTTTTATTGTTTTGGCACAGAACTATAAATAAAGTTTGGGAACCCTTGATAATTTTCATTTCCTAGTCATTGACCATTGGGATCATATATATTTATGAAGTTGCTAATCCAAACACTAAATGACATGGGGTGCCCGAACTTGAACATACCGCTGCAGAACAAATGATTCAACTTTAAATATTCTAACTAGCAATTATTGACTATGTATTAACAGGCTGCCGACCAGCTGCTGAAGCTCATGACCGATCCTCAGTAAGTAGCAGAAAATGAATCATCAAATGAAAATTATGTTTCAAATTAATTTCTATACAAAACTGACTCTCGGTGTGCTGCAGGCTCAACCCGCTGGCGGCGGGATTGAACTTGAGCGCTGGCCTCAAAGCGGACGCCGCCAATAAAGAAATGGAAGAAGCTATGAAGAGAGTGCGAGAGGCGCAGTCGCTCATTTCTGCTGCCATAGAACCTGGAAGTGAGTTATCTTTTTGTGTTTTTTTTCTTTTTCTTGCTACGTCAAGTCAAATCTTAACCTAACACGTTTCGCTCCACTAGACGAGAGCCGGAAGAAGCGTTCTCGTTCGCGATCCAGGAGGAGGCGCTCCAGATCCAGGTCGAGACGCAGGTACCTGTCGTTCCAAACTAGAAACGGAGGTCTTTGGTTCAGCGTTGAAAAAGTGCTAACGCCGAGTACAACGCAGGCGAAGCGGCAGCAGGTCCAGGCGGCGTTCTGTCTCCAGAAGCAGGCGGCGCTCCAAAAGCCCCCGTAGGAGGCGCAGCCGCTCCAGAGACAGAGGGAGGCGCTCCAGGAGTAGATCCAGGTATATGCGTGGCCACGTGATAGATAATGAATGCTCTTGAAAATTGACGTCAATGCTAATTGCCATATTTTTCGGACCAAATGTCGCAAAGAATGAACAATGAAAGATAGAATTTTGTAGGCCGTTTTTTTAAATTTTTCAGAAACAACAAACATACAAAGTAGGCACCTGTTAATATGTATCCCCCCCCAAAAAACTTGTGCTATAGTTTGCGGTCAGAAAGAAAAAGTGTCACTCAAGTAGAAGTCGCAAGCCAAGCTTGGAGTGTGAAAAAAAGAATATGGTAGTATCTGAAAGATCAAATGTTCCCAGCAGAGATCGTAAGAAGGAAGAAGCTTTGAGGCGGAGGTCCAAAACGCCACCCAAGAGTTACAGTACTACTCGGAGGTCTCGCAGTGCAAGCAGGTGAGCAATACACAAGGACTCGACACAGTCGCTCTCCGAAGAGAACGGCCGCTCACGTCTTGCCCTCTGCGTTCAGGAGACGCCGAAGGAGTCGCACTCCCAGCCGCTCCCCCAAGAAGTCGCCTAAGAAGAGAAGCTCCAGATCTCCATCTCCTCGTAGGTCAGTAAGGTAAAGAAGAATACGATGCTTGGTGTTTTGATTTGAGTCCTTCAGAAATGAGCCAACCATAAGCCATTGTTTGTGTACTGCGCAGGCACAAAAAGGAGAAGAAGCGCGACAAGGAGCGAGAGCGCCGCAGCGACAAAGACAGGGGACGGGAAGAGAGGGAGCGCTCCACCAGCAAAAAGAAGAGAAGCAGAGACAAGGATAGGGAACGAGAACGAGACAAAGAACGAGACAGAGACAGAGGCAGGGAAAGAGAAAGGGATCGAGAAAGGGATCACGACAGGAAGTCCGACGGATTAGAGAAGGGAGACACCAAGGTAAAACAATATTGAGCATTATTAACATTGTCTTTCTTTTTTTATATTTTTTTAATAAACCTTTACAGGGCTCCCATTTAACTCATTGTCTACCATTGACAGCATTAGCACAATCTATTTGGACGCGGTTTGGAGAATGAACATACGTTCCCAGACAAAATGGATTTGACAATGAGCGCCATCATTCACGTTCAGTCCTCCCTTTTTAAATGGAATTGGACATGTTTCGCTGTAAATGTTAAATATTTTAAATTCTATTGGCTAACCAGGCTTTAGAGTCTTACTTGTGGGGCTTTAACTTCAGTATAGATAGTTTTAATTCCGCTTAATTTCAATAATTCGTCTATTTTAATTTGCATTTATAAAATATATAATTATTTGAAAATAATTGGAAAAATACAATGTTTTTTTTTTTTACTATAGAATAGATCAACGGTCTTAAATGTAACTTTTGAATAGCCGTCCACTGTGGTGACCAAAACAAACCAAGGAAATCACAAACAAATGCATTTTGTTTTCAGATCACGAGGGATTACGATGAAGAGGAGCAGGGCTATGACAGCGAGAAGGAGCGTCAGGAGAGGAAGGCATCCGACTACTCGGACTCCGACTACCAGCCTCAGTTTGCCGAAGGCAACGGCGACTCGCAGCAGGCCAACGGCGACGACGAAGAAGACGCAGATGGCGACGCCGATGCTGATGCCGATGCGGATGCCCGCGAGGATGACATGGACGTGAGCGACTAAGCCGCGCCATCCCCCTCGTTCTATCCGAATGTGAATTGTGCTATGAAGAAAATGGAACAGAAAAAAAAAAAACACCCTCCCCATCGTGATTGCTTCATTTTCCCAGGTCACATTAAAGTGCGTTGATGCTTGTCACATAAACTGGAAGTCCACGTTGGAGGTTTTTTCTTCTTCCTCTCTCACATAATGCTTTAATTCACATGCAATGTTTTTGCTAGCCTCTCCCTCATCATTGTTAGTGTCTTGTTATTCGGTAATGTTTCTCTTAGCAATTGTTTCTTTTATATAAATAAAAAAAAATAAAAAAAAGATGCCATGGTGTCTGCATTGTTTTTTTTCGTACCTTATCAAGTATTGTGGGACACGCGCTTTGTATTTGTTACGGAAATGAAGCAAGAAAAATGACATCTGTTATCGGAATCTCGTTATTTGACCCATGCCCATAATATTTGATAGTGTGATCTATTTAATCTAAAATATGGTGTCCTTATGAGTTGATACCATGTCTAAATGACATTTTATTATTGATCCCTAATTGCTATGTCTGAATCAATCCAACCCTCAATAACTATTTTATGGCTATAAAACTTTACTGCAGCTACTACCGCTGCGACACATGAAAAAAATATACATGTATATGTATGTGTGTGTATATATATATATATATATATATATATATATATATATATATATATATATATATATATATATATATATATATATATATATTTATTTGTATGTATATGTTCATATTGGAATGACTTTGGATGACTTTTATTGTGAAGGTCCCAAACCTAAAAGCAACAGCTGACGCGTGAGCCCCAGTACGCCGCAGCTATTCTACGTCATCTTCAAAACATGGACATTGAGTTGGGATGACAAATGACCTTGTGGAGCACGATATGCAAGCCACCATCTTTCCAACATTCAATAGGGCGGAACAATATGGATGTGGTTACGCCTATTAATCACGCAGCTGTGTAGCTGTGTAAATTAAGCGCATGCGCAGCTGTGTAAATTAAGCACATGCGCAGTCTCTCGCCCTTTCGCCATTTCTACGGTGATGTTCGAACGAGTAGCATCCAAGCGAGGTAAGCTCCAGAGCAATTTACTGGCCTAAGTGCATTTTTATCACGCTAAGGGGAGATTTTTTAGGAATCAATTGAACCAAAACACCAACGAATCTGTTAGTTTAATGCCAGCTTGAACACACAATCGACAATTTAAGTTTGGACTGCTTTTCCCCACCGGCTGTGTGCAGTTTGTTACTATTAGCATTAGCGTCGCGACGACGCTTCCCATTTGACTGTTGTCCGTTTCCTCTCCATTATTGAGTCGTGTAGAAAGACTTTTAATTTAATCAAACAAAGCCGAGAGATCAACGGACAGTTTATTGGGTAAAGGCTCACTCAAAAATGACATCCAGAGGCACGACTGGTGTGTTGAATGTAATGATAGTTTTCACTGTGTGTTAAGCACCCGTTTCCAATTTGCAATCGTTCTGTTTTCACAAAAAAAAAAAACATTTATACAAAAATTGTTAAGCCAACTTTCTCCTAGCTGTCAACGTCAGTCTGCATATTTAATCGGCTTGTCTGGAAAAGGGAAAATAGCACGGGGCACTCACTAACTTATTTTCATTCTTTATTTTGATCGTTTAATAAACTTCTTGTAAGATTTTTCTTTCCTGTTATAATTGTTTTGATTTAACCAGGCTTTTTGGGAGTTGCCAGTTTTCCCTGTTTACCATCAAGATTTCTGTCTGTCCAGAACACTCATCACACCCTTGAGGTTACAAGAGAGCAGACTGGGCCAGACCAAGGTAAAACTATTTCCATAAAAACACCTAAGCATATCTATTGAATCGCCACTCTATATGTTAACTTTTGCTTTTTTTGTTGCAAGTTTTCCCTATTTAGCAGCTCTTCCTGCCTGCTCAGAACACGGTAAAACTAGTTCCTAAACCTGTCTCTATATGATAGCTTTTTACTTTACTACCTGTATAAGGGGGTAAAGTAAAAAGCTATCATAGAGTTCTCATGATGGCAAAGCAAGACCCTTAAGGAACTATTTTTATTGATAAAACTTCATTCTAAAGTAAATTTGAGCAGGATGTTTTTTTTTTTAAACACTTAGGTCTTTTTTCCCCCCAAGTGTTTAAAAAAAAAAATACATCCTGCTCAAATTTACTTTAAAATGAAGTTTTATCAATAAAAATAGTTCCTTAAGGGTCTTGCTTTGCCATCATGAGAACTCTATATGATAGCTTTTTACTTTACTACCTGTACAAGACCCTTAAGGAACTATTTTTATTGATAAAACTTCATGTTAAAGTACATTTGAGCAGAATTTTTTTTGTTAAAACACTTGGGGGAAAAAAAGACCTAAAAATCTTCATGGTCTTTTTTTTTTTATTTTCTAAGTTTTTTCCTTAAATGTTCTTGAGTAAATTTATATTTCCAACATTTATAATTGTTTTGTCTGCAGGTGGAGAAAAAGAATGAGCACTTCAATGTAATGTCAACTAAGTGTTTTCCTGTCAATAAAAACATTTAACCTGTCATATCACTTGTATTCATTTGCTACTTAAATGAAGAATAAGCCATATATACAATTCAAGAAATTTATTTTTTCACAAGTTGAGATTTTCAAGATGCATGAGCCATGGAGCAGTCCAATCTTCCATCTGTAAATGGATGAAAAGTCCTCTTCCCCTTGGATGGAATACTGGAAGAAAATGTCAGTGTAATGTTTTTTTTAAGTCCAACATTAAAGACTGAACTAAATCAAACTAGCCCAAAAGGATACTTACCAAAGAGGCCCTTCTTCCAATAACACCATCAGCAGGTCTTCATCCCACTGAAAAAGGCAAGCAAAATTAAAGCCATATGAGGAAAAAAATGGAAATATTAGACCTACCCCACTGACTTGTTTTCTTTTTGATCACTGCAGAGGCACTCAAAAATAAGTCTATAACAGGGATCTCTAACTCATCCTCAAAAGCCCCTATTCAGTCTATTTTCCATGTCTTCCAACACACAAAAATCAAAAGCTCATGACCCAAGCTGGACAGCTTGCTGATGAGTTGATTCAGATGTGGTGGGAGATATGGAAAACATACTGGACAGGGGCCCCTTGAGGTCCAGAGTTGGAGACCCTTGCTCTATAAAGACAAGTACCAGTGAGTGGATGTTGGTGTCAAAGACTGCCATTCACCGTGTCTCCCTTTCTTTAGCATTGATTTGGTAAACTTGGGTGGAACCTGAAGAGAAGCAAGATACAAAAGGAGTAGTTTTAATACACAAAAAATGAAAACAATAAATAAAATTACCTGAAACACTTGGTTCCTACTTCTCTGCCTTGACTTCTTTGGCCTTGTCAATTTTGACAGCTTTCACCGGCGTTGTCACCTCTTCCACCATCTGTGCCTTTAAACCTCTGCAAAACACCACAGCATGATTACATTTGGATGCACAAATGACCCACATTAATTTCCCCATGTTATTTCATTCTAGATTAGTTTTTTCAGTCAATCATTTCAAATATACTCATTTTTCAAAATAAATATCCCAAAAAGCTTCCATTTTCTCTTCCTAAACCGAGGAAAAATTGTTATTTTACCATACGTCTAAACCCAAGACAAAAATGACCCCTGCGCTATTGTTGAATAATGTCTCACTTAGGTTTTGCCAAAACTACATTTAAAAATACAAATGAAAAGGTCCAAGCCCTGAGGTCTTCCTTTAAGAAAACGAAGGGAAAACAAGCCCAGGGTTAAGGTGTATATATATTTATGCTTTAAGTGTACCGTTTATTCCTTACACCTCTTCTGATGCCACTTGTGTGGGTACGAGTTACCCACACAGGTTCTTGCTATTAAAAAATCAACACCAAGCCAGTTAAAGTGGGGTTTCATTCATAATTGGAATGTATAATAATGAAAACCATGCTAATTTATCAAAGCCGTGAATACTGAACGCTGATACTTATGACACGGATCGAGAAAACAAACTTTTAAAAAAGGACTCACTTTGCTGACAAACAGCTCGTTATGGCGTCGGCAAGCTGCTCCTTTTTGGTCGTTTTGGCCACATTCTTGAGGTTTCCCAAAAGTATGTGCTCGTTGAGGAACTGAAACATACAATGGAATATAATTTTAAACAGAGTTATAGGCAACGCAATGCAGCCAATTTGTTTGCAAACATTTTTGTCTCCATCCACATGGGGCTACAGCACGCGATCGAAGAATGCTCCCGTCAAAAGGCACTCTTAAAATGAGAACTGGGGCTTCACAATCCCCAAATGACAACGTACCGAATGCGCTCCATTGTCTTGTAAGCAGTTTATCAGGTCTTTCTTCGGTTAATCGTCACTTCTGAGCTGCTCTGCAGTCGACACGCAAGCTGCCGCCTGGCTCATCCGCCATTTTGAAGGCGACCATTTGAACTCTGAACTTCGTCACGCCAATTAAAGGTACACACACACACAAAAATACATTGTCATAATAACGTGTATATTTGAATATTCAGCTATTGTGGGTTGACAAAACCGCTTTTAAATCAACACAACAATATATGTATACATATATATGTGTATATATATACATATATATATACGTATATATGTAGATATATATATATATATATATATATATATATATATATATATATATATATATATGTATATATATGTATATATATATATATATATATATATATATATATATATATATATATATATATGTATATATATATATATATATATATATATATATGTATATATATATGTATATATATATATATATATGTATATATATATATATATATATATATATATATATATATATATATATATATATATATATATATATATATATATATGTATATATATATATATATATATATTTGCTTGTGCAGCTCGCTACAGATACAGTTTGTTAGCTATAGCCAGTCAACTCTCTCATTAGCCATTCATAGTTTGTGAAAGCGATGACTATCCCTACGTCTGCGATTAAGCCTCGGGGTCGCCAACTCGAAATCTGATTGGTTAAAGCAACAGTTTTATCGAGGCTTATTTTATGCTGCAGGGCCTGCAGAGCTGATTGTGAAAGCCTCCGGGTAATTTCTGACCCGGGCAAAAATTAAGGGCTGAAATTTCTCATCTCATTTTCTGAACCGCTTCATCTCCATTAGGGTCGCAGGGGGTGCTGGAGCCTATTAAGCTGACTACGGGCCAGAGGCCGGGGACACCCTGAATCGGTGGCCAGCCGATCGCAGGGCACGAGACAGACAACCATGCACTCATATCCATACCTAAGGGCAATTTTAGAGTGTCCAATCAGCCTACCATGGATGTTTTTGGAATGTGGGAGGAAACCGGAGTACCCAGAGGAAACCCACGCAGGCCCGAGGAGAACATCCAAACTCCACACAGGCGGTCATGACCTGGATTTGAGCCCAGAACCCCAGGGCTGTGAGTCCGACGCGCTAACTACTCATCCGCCGGGCCGGCCCTATAAAGTTTATTTTACATTTAATAGAATTTCACTCATTGCCTGCCATCGACAATAATAGTTACCCAATTCATCCAACTTGGGAAGGCAGACTGTGAATGCTCATGATTCAGCGCCGGAACGTTCCTTAATTCGATCCTCCCAGGTCCTGTCAATGGTAGCCAACGGGGAAAATGAGTGCCCTGTAAATAATTTTTGAATGAAAAGGTTAAACAGATGGCAAAAAATAAATGTGATGCTGGTGCTTTATTGAAAAGGGAAGGATGAGTGCCAATGATTTCACAGCTTAGTTCATACAAATAACTGACAAGCTACTGCAAGTACTTGATGGTACTTTACGTGGTGACATTATTTTCAATGCACTTCCGTATCCCCCAAAACACGAGTGTAGAGACTCGAGACGCCAGCGACATCACACCTGATAAGTCCCGCGAGCGCTCCCTCCCATCTTTGACACAAAAACAACAACGCAAAAGACGGGTGTGGAGCAGGAGGTAAACTTGAGCTAACCTGAATGTGGCATATGAACACGATTTGGAGCTCATTTCAAAACATTCTTGTGTATGTATTGCTACACAGTGTAAGAGACATATATGTACAAATGCATAATCAAGTCTTGAGCTATAACGTGACCTATATTATTTTGTTTAGTTTTTAGAGATAAAAATATTTACGGTGTCAGTACTTGTGAAACAAACAAAAAAAAGAATACGAAGATTAATAATAATATACATGGAGTTCTTTGATGAGAGAATAGCAGCATGAAAGCATTGGTTTGCTTTGGATCCAGCGACAAAATGGCTGGCCGTCAGTTCCCTTATGATATAATACAGATAAAAAAGATGTCCTTAAATAGTGGCTTTAACCCTATTAAGTCTACAAGTTGGCTTAAGTTGAACAAAATGTTTAATTAATCCTCTCTGCTCATATACGTTAACCACTAAACTCGTTTGTAGTTTGTTGCTAACCAAAAAAAAGGAGCAGGAATCGTTTTTCATGTTTTTAAATATCCGCAACATAAATATTGTTCAATATCATTTAAAAAATAAAAAAAAGGCCTGCCACATCTAATTTCTCCCTGACAGCCATTTTGAGAAATACAGTATGCTTTATGTAAGGGTTGCGTTTCCAGGTGGTCAGAGGTCCGGAAAGCGGCTGGGGTCTTCTTTAAATTCGGGTGGGATGACGAATAGAGAGCTCTCAAACTGCTCGTGGTGGAACTCCTGGAAGGTGACGGTGGCCGTGATGGTCGGGAAGACGGGGATATCTGCTCAAGAGACGGTTTGAGGGTCGTTAATTAAAGGGCCGGAGCCGCCGCATACCCGGACGGACGTACCCAGTTTGACGGGAAAACCGGGGGGCAGCTTCATCTGAACGAACTCCCGCAGCTTGTTGAAATGTTTGAACGGAGCTACCACCTCCAACACGTTCAGTAAGCTATAAAAATGGTGACAAAGCAATTATCAATTTCAATTACAGTGGTATTTTTCCATTGCCAAAGTGGGATTACAAAAAACTTTTTGGTGTGAACAAAGGACTTTGAATTTCTGTTTCGATTTTAGTAACTTCTTACTCTTTTCTTTCCTTTACTTATAGAAAGAGTATTTTTTTCTGTGTGGACGAACAAAGTAATTAGATGACTTTGGATCTTCATTGTCAGATGTCATTTAGTTGACAATTATGTTTATATTGCGTATAGTTGGTATAATTTAAGTGGAAACCACTTGCAACCTTACCATCATGAGAAACATTCTTGGATTTTAGAGCAGGATTACATTTCCTATATTAGTTCCCATTTAGTAACAGCTACTATTATATCTGATAGCACGTGTCCGATCAAACGTGCGTACTTACGATTCGATACCCAGAGGGAAGTCCTGGCTCATGGCCACAGTGGCCTTGAAGTGCTTTTTGTTCTCCTTACACATCAGCTCCCTGCCCACATGAGGAGGCCTGTGTCCACAAGGAGAGTATCAGAACACGGTTCTACTCAAGGAATCATCTCAAATAATGGCTACCGTACTTTCCGTGCTCCGCCGTGATGTACTCCTCCCAGGAAATGGTGTTGGGGGCCGGGGCGGAAAGGGACTGCCTCCTCACGGACTGCGCGGAGAATTCGGCATTTTCATTCCGAAGCAAGAAAACCCTAAAAAAAAGCGTCATGTACCTCAAAGTTGTGCTCGCTGATGCTGCCGCCTTTGCTGAGGCTCTCCATGATGGCTTTGTTCCTGAGGATGTCCTCTTCGCTCAAGTGCTCGCGGCGTTTTCTGGACTCCAGCACCAGACCGTTGACGGCATAGAAGTCGGCCAAAAAATTGCCCACCCGTTCCTGAGAATATCATGTCAAGGGACCATACATCATCAGAACATAATCATTTTATCTTGTAGGTTTTGCTTTATAAACTGAAAATACATTTGTAAAAACAAACGTCTCGCCCCCAGTGATTATTTTACTTCCATTAGATGTCATTTTTTTGCATGTATAAATGCTCATCGTCATCATCGATAAAGGCCTGTATAGTGGTAGAGAATTTATTTAAATGGCACTGAAAAATGATCAACTGACTGCCAGCTGTCTCACCTTCAATCAATTGCAAATTAAACATTATTTCTGAACCACGCGTTTGTGTTTGCAATTATTTATCACTCTGCTTGAAACATGTAGCATGATTAATTTCAGAAATACCAGCCGTGTAGCTCCACTGTATTTTTTATAATACATTAAAAATGCTGAAAATTTAACTACACACCCTTGGCCAAAAATTTTCAGACTCTTACTCATTCAACTGAATGGTGAAATTTCTCCAAACGTACGCCCGCAGGAGTAATTTTGGCTAATTTTTAGACTCTTTCTCATTCTATTGAATGGTGAAAATTCTCAAAAGGTACATAATTTTGGCTATTTATCGTTATATACGCACACGCTAGTGACCACAATGAGCATACAGAGCACAGTTCTTACCGTTTTGTCCTCCCTGAAGAGCCAGCCGCTCTGAGTGCGGGAAAAGCTGATGGACTTTGTGGACAAGGTGGCCGAGTAGACGTCGCTGCTCATCAAAATGTCCACCTCCTCCTCAGTCTCCACCTCAGACTCCTTTGTATCATAAACACAAACATTTCTATGATGGACTACTGCTGCTGCTTCTCTAGGAAAAGTGTCTCAGACCTCGTGGTGTATTCTTTGGTACACTTTGGCCTCGTTGTCCAGGACCACAAAGGACTGCGAGGGCAGTGCGTCACCATTGAAGATGAAGCTGAGGTCACCGCGCTGACACTTCATATCGATGAAGTCAATGAGGGTGGTGTCCAACCTATAAACGAGGGAATGTTATTGTTTGTGTAGTCACAGTGAAAACATCCCACATGTTGTCTGTCGCTCCTTTTAATGTGACCAAATGTGTTTTGCCCCCCTAAAAAACATGTCAGGAGGGTTGTATTTTTAGCAATCATGAAATTCATGGTTCCTCTAAAACAATTTTGACAAACAAAACAAGGATACATTCAACCCAAAACATTGAAATTGCCTATTCAATTCACATTGTCGCTGATTAAAACCCACAAGAATTTTTGACTCACCCAAAAAACTCCATTAGTGGAATCCCCCCCCCCAAAAAAAAACTCTATTGGCATCTATTGAGATTTAGACAGGACCCCAAAAAAACTCAAACTGATTTCAAAAGTTTAAACTTCTGTTTTACTCACTCGTCTTGAAAACAGCATTTGAGAAAATTTATACAAAAAATCAGCATTGAACCCTTTAATTTTACTGAACTCCATGGTCAACATAATTGGACCCACAAAAATATCCCCTTAGCACCCGTTCAAATTCAACACCCATTCAAACAAGTCCAAATTGGTCCACATCGGTTCCCATTGGCTCCTGGATGCAGAAATAAAATACTTATTGTTGGTCTTTTTTTATTATTATTATTTACCTCAAATCTAGTTCCCACATAAAAAACACAAGTTTCAAACCTTTGCCTAACATATTTCTCCAAAAAAGGATTTTTCTTTACACACGCTCACTTATTTGACTAAATGGCCATTTTTTTCTGACCAAAAAGACACAATGAGCAAGAAAACATTCTCCACAAATTGAATTTTCTAGCCATGTTACTTTACTTACCCCTTTTTTATGTGCATACCTGATATTGATGCCCTGCTTGTAGATTTTACAAGTGTCCGATGGAAGCATCCGGGACAATAGAGGCACTGTGATGGAGAAATTATGCTAAGACATTTAAAAAAAAAAACAATTTCCATCCGTGTTTGGACAACCTGCTTACCCCAGCTTTGAAAATCCCAATGCAGTTCCAAATAAAAGTCCCCAAGCTACAAGAAGATTTGCGCATGATGAAATTTGACACCAAAATCATCGTCGCATTTGATGTGCTTACCTCCTTGAGGGCTTTCAACAACTTTGGCCTTTTGTCTTCGACGCTCTCGCGCGATTGCTGCTTCAGTTTGCGCAATATTGCTGTAACT
The DNA here is from genome assembly GCF_051989625.1 of Stigmatopora argus. NCBI lineage: Eukaryota > Metazoa > Chordata > Actinopteri > Syngnathiformes > Syngnathidae > Stigmatopora > Stigmatopora argus. The sequence goes on from NC_135398.1 coordinate 10,808,144, forward strand.
GGCAGATAGAAAATGAAAAGCAATTAAAATCGCTACGCGCCTTCAAGGCTAACTTTTACTGAATGACTGTAAAGTCGCTTAACAATTTTTGAAGGTAATTTTTTTTCAAGTCGGTGATGTGATGAGGCCAAGCTTTTTTTTGAATGCGTATCACTCTGTAAATGTTAATTATGAAGAGAAAAATAAATCACCCACTAGTCTACAGTTCCCTCTCAGGCATGGATGGTTCTTATGACTTGATCGTGTTTTGTTATAAAAAAAATGGTGATTATCTTTGCAAAGCACAATTTCTCATTGTGTTGTGTACCTAATGAAGTGTCAAATCAATGGATTCACACATGAGGAAATAGTGTGCATTTGGTTAAACTAAGACACAAAAAAGCAAAAAAAAAACAATATACAGTATAATAAAGTTCATTGGTGCATCACTTTATTAAAGGAGTAATTCTATTGGCTACTTAATCACACGTGGGCACGTCTAAGTAACGCACGAGCAGGCAGCTCCATAAACTAATGCATCTTGCAAGATCTGTTGTGGGAGCAATGGATGGTCGTAATGTGCTGACAAGGCAATTTGCACCAACTAAAGGTGATGATAGAGGACAAATCGCCTTTTTTCTCTCTCTACCTCTATCATGCATTGCCTTCAATTGCCATTTCCTATTAAAAAACGGCTGCATTGGTATGCATGTACATAAATCCCGAGTGGGCGGGGGTCGCATGCTTAGCATCTACATTAGCAAGAGACAAGACTTGCTGCCATGAAGGCTACTTTTCAATAATTCACTCTGGACTCTTCTATCTTTAATGGCTTGTACAAGATTTGGAGCATGAACAGAAAGAAGGCATCCCATAAAGCTTTTTGATGAGCTTTACTGACGTTAAGCCACTATCCAGGCTACGCTCCAAGGCTGCCGGCAAGGCCGAAGCCAGGAAAGCAAATGCTCGGAACAAATCCACAAACTAACACGCACAGAAATGCAACAAATAGGACGCTCCAATTTAAAGTAAAGAGAAAATTGTCTAAAGATTGCTTCATAATTAATTAATACAGCCCTTTTCTAATGCTTGTTCCTATTAGGCTGTCATTATGAGCTATACAACGGAGTATTTGTTAAAGTGCACTTACTCATTTGTCGGTCACCATAGCTGATAGCTTCTGCTAGAGGACTCCATCCTTGTGCATTCTTCATCTTTACAGGTGCATTGTGGGCCAGAAGAAGAAGGGCACATTCTAAAAAAAATTAAAAAAAATACTTTTGTATGTATTTTTTGGTACAATAAAAAGAAAAAGATATGGAATTTTAAAAATCACCCTTTACCAGTGTTTTCTAATTAGTGGGTTGGGTCCAAAATGTGGGTTGACAGTAAAAAAATTAAACATAAAACATTATATTTGTGTTTATTTAAAGTTTACCCTTTTTTTTACATTTTGTGCCATTGTGTTGTGCAATTTATAAAAAGGCGACATGGTCCCTGATTATTATTATTATATTTTTTTAAATGACCATTCTGACTGCTCAAATACTATCGCAAATTTACCGATTATGAAATAATTGGAAAACTATTTTGATAATTCAAGAATCATTTGGAGGCTTGGGATAACCATAAAGTGATGACATTTTTAAAACTTCAATTTATCAACAGGAAATATTCTCCGATTTCTGCCAAAGCTCATGAAAGCAAAGTATCTTTGTGAAATCAAAATATAACATTTCAAAATATTTCTTTTTTACTATGAGAAAACAATTGTCATTCTATTCATCAGAGTATGCATGTTTGAGCAATTTCTGCGCGATCACTTGCTCAATTTCATATCATGCCGTGATTTTGATAAAGGGATAAACACTTTTAAAATGTGTAATTTGAATTGATTTGAATTGAATTGAATTATTTTATTGTCATTATAAAAGTATAATAAGGCTTAAAGCTTTACCACAAAGTGCACAAATAGCAACAACAAACAGACAAATAAATAATAACAATAAATAAGTAATCAACATAATAAGTAGTCAACAACATAAGTAAGTAGGGAAGAGCACAAACAAACCGATAAATAATCAATAAATAAGAAATACAAAATAATAAATAAATAAGCAGTCAACATAATAGATAAGTAGTCATACCCAAGATGCCAAAAATATTCGACAAGTTTATTTAAAAATATATATATAGTTTGAACAGCACGGTGGAAAAAAACAAGTTTTGGCAATAGCAACTCTTACCTTTGTGGCCTAGCATCACAGCCAAGTGAAGTGGTGTATTACCTAAAAAAAACAGTGTATATTCTTTACTGGTAAAAGAAGTAAAGAAAAAAACGAGAAAATCCAAATTCTGTAGAAATAGTTGGTGAATGCCGTTCTTACCATGCACGTCTTTTTGCGAGATGCTGTGGGTCCTGATGAGGGAGGAGAGTCGTCTCACATCCCCCTTGAACACGCACTCGTGCACGGGGAAGTCTTCGTTGGTGAGGATGATCGGATTCTTATTATCGTCATTGACAATCGTACTGATGGACCCGTTGCCGTTCAGGTTGTTTGCATTTAGCTGCTGCTGATGCAGTGCCGACGGTTTGACGGATTTTAGGAAAGCTTTGTTGGACTTAAATTGGTGCGCGGTTCCATTCGAAGTCTCGTCAAACGAGTCGCTTTGCGCATTTTTGTTGCCTTTGTAGTGCTCCTTCCGCACGGCGAGTATCGTCTCACCTGTCATAACGGCAAAAAAAGACCTCCACCCAACGAGCTACTAGCTAATTACAGCTGATGACATGAGAAATACACACAAATGTTGAAATGATCAATTCCGTTGATCGAAGGTCGTCAAAGTTGACAGCGGCATTAAGAGAGCAGCCGGGAAGCGGTGCTACGGCTGCTAGCTAGCCCGCAATTAAAAAGAAATATGTATACAGTACACGGTGGGCGCGGCGTCAAAAGCCCAAAAGCTACAAATATCAAAGCGTACACTCATAAGAACACACGCATTTAAGACTAAAGCATAAATAATTACAAGATTGGTGCCTCCATTAATTTTTGTACCCTTATTTGTATAAAAACCGGTTGAGAATCAGCGCGTTTTGCGGCAAATAACAGACGGGATGGTTCAATAAGACAGGAGTGTTAAGCTCCTCTCGCGAGAACCACCGTGAATGCGCTTGTTTGGTGACGTCATTTTCACGCGCCATTATTGTTGCGCGGAGTTTACGGAGCCAGTCAACTCCGGTAAATCATTTTACATTTGTATTTTATATTTCTCTAGAATGGCTAGCAGCAAGAAGGGGAAGAAAGTCGTTAACCAGGAGGAACTTCGGCGTTTGATGCGAGAGAAGCAAAGGCAGACGTCCGAGAAGAAGCGCGTCGAGTCTCCGTTTGCCAAATATAACAGTTTGGGACACTTGAGCTGCGCTCTGTGCAACACGCAGCTCAAGTCTGAGCTCCTGTGGCCCACTCACGTCTTGGGGAAGCAGCACAAGGAGAAGGTCATCGAGCTTAAAGAAGGGAAACAGACACAGCCAAATCCACCGCTGAAGAGAAAAGTGACGGAGGACGACGACGTCAATGCGAAAAAGGCCAAGTCAGCAGCAGGTCAGTCGGTCGCAGGGGTACCTGGAGATTTCTTCGAGAAAACCAACTCTGTCAAGAAGTCTGCTGGTGTAAGTCTGCTAGCTGGAGTTTATGATGATGACGACGACGAGGATGAAGATATGTTGCCCGCGGCAGCAGCACCACCGACCACCGCTGATCCTCAGCCCGTAGAATCCGCTGGCCTACCAGCAGACTTCTTTGACAGCTCCATCCCAAGCGTCCCGGCAGTATCTCACTCGGGCTCCATCGTCAAGGCAGAGGAGCCGGAGAAAAGCGTCGAGAAAAAGGACAACACGGCCGAGGCCCTGCCCGAGGGGTTCTTCGACGACCCGGTGCGAGACGCCAAGGTACGCAACGTGGATGCTCCCAAGGATCATATGGACAAAGAGTGGGAGGAGTTCCAGAAGGAGATACGGCAGGTAAACACCAAATCGGAGGCCATCGTGGCCGTGGACGATGAGGAGGGTCGCCTCGAGAGGCAGATAGACGAGATCGATGAGCAAATCCAGTGTTATAAGAGGGTGGAGATGCTGAGGGACAAGAGAGACATGGCAAAGAGAAGGTCTCGGCCCAGGACGGAAGAACCTATGGAGATTGAAGACAACATAAAGGAGGAAGAAGAGGACCACGAAGAGGAACTTCTGGGACTTCTGTATCAGGACTGGAGGGCCAAAGGGGCATTGGCATGATTTATGTACATAGTGTCATGAAAATCAATTTACACCACCAACTCAACATTTTGTATTTAATGTATGTCACCATGTTATCTGGAGAATAAAAGCTCATCAAATACCGCATTTGAAACCTGAACTTTTTATTCATTGATGCTCACACACAAACACTAATAAAATATCGTACAAGTAGGCTAGCAGCATTCAGATCAGCGATAGGCAACCAATCCTCCACGGCCCGCACTACATAAATGAATATTACATTTTTATGCATTCTTTTCAGAGCATTTGTGAATCACATTTAGTGTAAGTTGCCCACCCCTGATCTATATAAACACATTTAGAAGTTGCCTACGCCATTGCATTCCAAGCTCATTGTCAGAACTACTGCCATAGAATTGACAGTAGTAACTTTGTCATAAATAAACGTGTACATGTTACATAATTATAAGAAACTTGGAAAGCACATCTTAAAATAATACACAACATTTGAGTACAGAATTTTAAATGAACTCATTGAACACCCTGAAAAAAAATGAAATATGTACACATTTACAGAGTGACCATTTTATGGACGATTCCATATATAGACAATTGCATCACCCATAAAATGGAGTCTATTAAAAGAGTGACGTCAGTGCTTGTACTACCTGATGCACATAAAGCCTGCTGTGTCTACTGCAGAAGTGGGGATTTTACCACCATATTTTAAGAGCTCACCCGTGCCATATTGAAGAAAGATGCAACGATCAAACAAATGTGTATGATTCGCATTCCTAGATTTTTTTGGACCCGATAGTTATGGGTTGCCCACCTCTGCTCTACCGCATGCTAGGTCTTTAAATGACTAAATTGGTTGTTTTACCAACTTAACATAGCCCTTCACAACATGTTTAAGGGAAAGAACACAGAAGAAAGAGTAAAAAGGGGGCACACAATCTATTCTAATTGCATCAAAAATAAACAAGTTTTTTCAAATTAATCAAGCGTCTTAGGTGAGAGGAAAGGTGTCTAAAACTGCTAAAGATTGGAAGAATTTGCTTCTAGTAGTCAGTTTGTAAACATTCATAAAAGTCTATAAATACATTACACGCTTGTAACAGATGAGCGTGTGAAAGGTTTGGGGGTTGGAAAGCAAATGTCCGCAGTGAGTGATAAGGTGGAGTTGACAGCTGAGAATGATACTCAAAGGGTAGGTAAACATTCTGTACATGAGTGGATTAGAGATTTCTTTTAGAGGCCAGAAACTGAAGATGGGATGGATTGTGACAATAGCTTCAAACAGACATGAAACAGTGCAGCAATTACAGAAATCATACCCCAGACCTCATTGGGCTTTCTTCAATTCTGCTGTCCGTGGGTTCCTCGTTCACACCCCGAAAGCGACCCTCAGTTCTGTGAAGGAGTACCTCTCGTCCCTGTCATTGTCGAAACATCTCATCGCGCGAGCGTTCGGAATCGATGAGCCAAGTTTCCCCCATAGCTCCACGTAAGTCAGGCTTGCTGGATCGCCGTTGACATCCACGAATATTTCCTCAAGATCTTATGGACAAAAAAATAATAATTTGAATTACTGTACACCAAACCACTGTGGTATCACGAGTTGCTAGATAATGGCATCTAGCCATTGCCAGGTTGATTTTATTGTGTTGCAAGCCAAATGTTTTATTACGTACGAGCTTCACATACTGATGCTTTAGTGAATTCGGAAAAATAAAATCTGCTGATCTGCTTTTTTTCCTGTTAATTTAGTGGCACAGTCCCAGTCTAAAGTCAAACTCAAATGTACCACTGTATTATGTATACTCCTGATTTGTTTCCCACATGACAGCACAGCTCATGTTAAAACTAAACTAAATCTTGGTGCAGCCCCTTTCTTCCCCCGACCTTAACTCTATTAAGAACCTGTGGAAAGCTCTAAAAGCTTGGCTTTGTGAAAATAACAGATGCTAATGTGATTCTTGATCATCAAAACCTTTTTACACTAGTTTAAATCGCATTGAGCACTTAAGAATATTCACAAAACAGTAAAATTTTTAATAATTTGAATCAAAGCATGCACGTGTTTTACCCACCTTTCAAGGTTACCCCAGAAAGCAAAAGCCTCTTTTGGCATTTGACATCAGTGTTTCTCTTGTTGCGCTTTGTGGGGAGGAAGCGCGGGTGTCTGTTAGTCTCGGTGTCAGGACTTAGCGTGGAGCTGTCTGTTAAAATAACAAAAAAATATAGTAATATACCTCAAGAGGAGTAAGTCTGTTCAAGCATTGAAAATTAAGCACCTGATGATGAGGACGATGATGATGATTGGACAGTTTGGGTCTCAGCCTTCTTCTCTGACATTTCAGGCCCGCTGCTATTAAGGAGCTGAAATTCAACATTTTTCAACAGGAAAATAAGAGGCAAGGTGCATTTTGACCTTAATAAACATACACATACCATATAAACACATTGAAATAAAGGTGTAAAATACATTTGTCGTGATCAACTGGTAGAACTCAAAGACAGTATCAGCTGATGGTGGCAGAATCTGCTCTTGGACACCGTCCAACTTTAGATTTAGATTTTTTTCAATATAAAATAATGGAGCTAATCTGTCAATGGTGCAAACTGTGGTTCTAACATTTTTGGATGTAATACCAGTGAAAAAAGAAATTGGTTTTAAACCTGGATTTTGAATGGGAGTTTTTTAATTTTTATAGCCACTGTACTCTAATCGCTTCAGTACTGAAGTTAGTCACAGTTTAAGTTATATCAGAATGTTAAAAAATGCTCACGTTTTGTTTGGAACCGTTCTCCAAGGATGAGACTCTGCTCTTAAGCTCAGCAACGTTAGACAGGAGAATGTGGATCTGCTCACTATCCCACTTGTGGCGCTGGGCCTCTGTCTGGTTGGCCTCACTCACTGCTGTCCTCAGGTCACTGATGTCCTGTACCAAAGCATGTAATCAAGCGGACATTGTTAATGTTGCGCCATTTTCCGGTTTAATGTGGTCTGCAAAACCACAGGTGGTTCTGAAAAAGGTCAAAAGATGCTAATGTGGTGGAAGGGAAACCAAACAACTTCAATGAAGGCCATTTTCTATTGCTATTGTCCTTATTACAAAAGCATTTTACAATGAAACAAATTATGTTTATGTATAAAACCTAAATATATGACTTAATAGATGAAGAGGAACAATTAAGAAGCCAGAAAACCACAAAGAAAACACTTCAGTAATCTCGTTGTCTATTGTTAAAATTAGCAGTTTCGTGCTTTCAAGCATCTTTCATGCATTTACAAATCATCAGAATGACTGGAGTAACCCTTTAAATACAATTTTCAATAAACCTTACATTTTGGCCCCTAAGTATGTGAATTTACCACCGTTACCTTCAGCCCATTGTCCAAATTTTTCATATTTTCCAGCGTTGTCTGCATTGTCTTCACGTCATGTTGCACGCTTGTTAACGTGCTGCCTATAGTAGCCACACTCTGAAAACAAAAGGGGGAAAAACAAGCAGTTAAATATTTACCACAACTGAACGCATGTATTTTTTTTAAAATAAGTGTGTTTCCCTCACTTTGGTTTTACTTGGCCACTCAACGATATGATTGACACACAAGGGATTCTGAATTAAAAACCCAGGGAAGATAAAATCTTACCTTTTGAAGTTCTTCAACTGTAGTGGGCAGGCTGATTAAATCAGAAGCCGATTTCAAATTGGCCTTTAAGTGGTTTACAGCAGAATCCAGCTGAGTGATCTAATTCACACAAAACAAATGCTTTGGGTTTATTTCCCCTCATGTTTGTGACAGGGTGGGAATAAAAAATAAAAAAAATACTGGTGATTTTTTTATTTTCATTTTTCCCCCTCCAAATGTATGTGGCATACCATGAGAAGATAAAATCGCAATGTAAAGAATCGAAATTTTGAAACTCGATGTCCTGCGACCGAAGGGTCAGCGGTTAGATTGCACGCTACAACTGCCCATTGTCGGGATGTCCTTGGGCAAGGCACTGTTGACAGCGCCTTGTATGGCAGCAGCATTGGTGTGTGAATGTGTAGAAGAATAGGTGCTAATGTAAAGTGCTTTGGGAATAGTAAAAACGTGGATAAATGCACTAGGAGTACTTTATTTACCTTTTAAAATGTTTAGTCATCCTTACATATACTTGGTCAAAAATGAAATGAGAACTAACCTTTCGGTTCATTTCTGTGAGGTTAAACCAGAGTTTGCTTAACCCCTTCTCCCCATTTTCAATGTCGTCAAGCTTTCTATCCTTGTTTTTCAGCTCCTCGCTCAGCTTTGGTATTTCACTTGAAGACTCTTTTTGACCGGATTCCACTGTTGATATAAAGGAAAAAAAATAATCATGGCAATGTTCAAATCGCTGAACGTTTTCAGGCCACAACATTATAGCAGCTGCGTGGAAACGGAGCTTACTGCTTCGTAGTTTTTCCTTCATTGAATCCAGATCTTCTTTTAAGGCGATCTGCATCCAGATGAGTCCAGCGCAGGCCATGACGCAAGCAGCGAGGATGATGAAGAGAAACAACGGGTAGCACACAGTGCAGCATTGATTATAACTTCTCCTGTAAAATACAAAAGCAGCAGAATTAGGCAAACTGCAATTTTCCTTTTAAATTATTCATGGGATCAGATCTTTTGAGGCTTTGGGTATTGTACATGTTCACATATTCACAAGTATTACAAACCCACTGGAAAATAAATAGGGGACGTTAATAATTAAAGACCTGATCATCCATGTAAGGTCATTTACATTAGCTGTCACAACTGTATTATTGTAAAAAATTAAGTTTAAAGCTAGGGCTTGTCTAACTTCCATTTAGTGTTTTCTCTTCTCTTTAGCCTTGTAAATGCCCAAGTCTATTTTTTTGTATTGCGCGAGTAGTATTCATTATCCTCACTTTGTTTTTAAAATGCTGTTAATTCTTCAAGTTATTTTGACTCATGCATTGTTTACCGACAGTATACATCTTTATGCGACCTATATTCATGTTTTGATCTTGAAGTTTTACTGATGTTATTCTTATATGAAACTTAAGTTGAAATCTGTAAAATGATACATTCGCTATCAAAAATCGTCACATTCACTTGTATTCTCAATACACTCTTCGATCTATCTATTACTTTCTCGGTATAAAATAGGATTACTATTGTAGAAGACTTGTTTATTGTTGTTGCGATGACGCACATACACGTGAATGAAGTAGTAAAACATGTCGTAGTGTGAGCACTCACTTGCCAAAACTAACTCGACTGCCAATCCCGCTGAACTCGTCGTCGTCCGAGCTCGATTCAGACTCCGAATCCGGCGGCGGTTCGGTCCGGAGAAGCCGGTGCCCGGAGCCCTTTTTCGCCTTCTTTCTCTTGCTGTCCCCGAGTCCAATGAGAGCATTGAGCTCCTTTCTCTTCTTCATTTTCTTCTGCGGGGTCAGCGAGCCCGTCGCACTCGACTTAAAGCCGACCAAATCTAACGATTTGTCCAGTTTGCTTGTTGACTTGATGTGGAAGGGAAGCTAAGCTAACGCCAGATTTTCAATCACGGAATGCAAATTAGGGCAATAAAAACACCGGATAGTACCGGTGACGTGATGTGGGAAGTCAACTACCGACTGGTTGTAGCTAGCCGACCCTTATTATTATTATTATTATTTTTTAAATCCCCTTTTCAGTAACTTTGAATGCTTACCCGCCGATGAAAATACACCGGATGGCTACCCGGCTACATTTGAGCATGCACAACAACGACACGGTTAACATCGTCTCGACAGCATTCAAAGTGATTCGCCCCCATGACGAGCATATTTGTGTTGACGCTAAACGACGTATGACTATAGAAACGACATATTAAACGTAAGGATAAATGTACTGCGACGCACTTCCAGCCGTCCGACGGCCTCGCTGCATGTTCTGTAATGTTTAGGTGCGACATTCCAGTGAGGTTAAAGTTGATTGGTGGAGACCGCAGTCCTCAACTTCCTCGATCGTGCACTATCCCCGCCCACTTCTATGCAGTATTCATTTCACAAACACGTACTTACATACACGTATGTACTTGCAATACTACGGAAACTTGTTGAGTTTACCTTAAATATAAAAATAAAAAGGCCCGGCCGTTTTTCAAATTAATGCATTTTTGGGGTTGTTTTTTGAATAAATTATTTTTGAAAACTCCGTTTTTCTAATTAATTTTCTTTTCTGGGGTTGTTTTTTGAAATATTTTTTTTTAAATTCCGCTTTTCAAATTAATTTGTTTTCTGGGGTTGTTTTTTTTAATTAATCATTTTTGAAAACCCAGTTTTTCAAATTAATGTATTTTTTTTATTTTTTATTATCTTTCTTTTTTTCAAATTATTTTTGGTGTTGTTTTTTGAATTATTTTTTCTTCTTTGTTTATAAAATTTATTTATTTTTGGGTTTGTTTTTTGAATATCTTCCATACAATACAACAACAATCACCTTTCTTTGTCTTTCTTTACTTCTACACGGATTTGTACCTTTTGTAGATATGCTGTGTTATTCAAGGGTTGTGTCAAGTCTTTACTTTAGTTGGAAGGAAGCTTCTTCTGCATGAAAAAAATAAAAAAATAAAATAAAATGGAATTTCATGCAAGGTAACGTTTAACTCACTGGCTGCCATTTTCAGTGAAAGAAGTCCAATCTGTTTGAATTGGGACATTGGGACTGGCAGCAAATGAATAAATGTTAATTTGTTACCTGTCCTCACAATTCAACTGGATTAGATGTCTACTTGTAAGAAAAAATCTTAAATTTACAGTGGAACGATGATTGGACACCACACGATTAAATGTCTTTCATCGGCACTGAAAGAATTCAAGGTCATGATCCAAATGAAATACTGTAGAGAATATTAAGCAAAAATCAAGCAAAATTCTTCCAACCTATCGAATTTGCATGCATTCATTTGGTTGGTTTCACATATGAAACCTTGAATATACCTTTATGCAGTGGTGTGCCGTCAGGGCCTTCATGGCCTTCTCTGCTGGCCTAAGAAATATCTGAATCACAGACTGATGTTAATTATATTTTGTCCATGAATACTTATTAAATAATTCCAAATTGTCTGTTAGCTTCCTTTCATTGCTTTCCCCCCTGGTTGCACTGCTTCCAGATGTGTGTTTTCATATTGAAGCATTTAACCAATCACATTTCAGCCATTATTTGTTGCCAGGGTCAGAAATCTGCCTCAAGGCCTTCACAATCAGTTCTGCAAGCTCTGCTGCATTAAACAAGCGTCGCTAAGACTGTTGCTTCAACCAATCAGAATTCGATTTGGTGACACCAAGCATTAGCTTCGATGGTGATAGAAAAGAAGGAGGAAAGAAAGGAGGATGGATATTGTGTACAGTTAAAAATGATTTTTGGTGAGTAAAATATGGCTATATTCCTAAATAATATTTCAATTGTAAGAGGGTATTATTGATTATTTTTTATGTGTCGCAGCTGTAGCTGCAGTAGAGGTTTTATAGCCATAAAATAGTTTTTGCTGAAGGCGTCACCAGATAATGCACGGACCGCCACTGCCTTTATATAATATATATCTTCAAATTCTTCAATTTTGGCCGGTGTCTTAGCAGTGCGCTTCTCTTGAAGGGTTAGTTTTAAACCACACATATTTCAACTCCATTGGGACTTTAAAATTAGTAAAGTAATTTTTGTGGAGTAGACTGGAATTTAATCGGACTCAGCGGTTGGCAAACCAATATGGATCGTCGACTAAATGGGAATAGCTGAGTTATTTTTTTAATACTTACTTATTTACATTCGATATTGTGCAATACGTATTGACCTTAGCTGCCATGTGGCTATTGGAAACAGGCCACCCAATCGACCTTCCGTGTGACCCAGCAAGGCTCTCGGCTTGAGTGAAAGCAAGGGTTCTCTGGCCTTTGGCTCTTTTTCATGAAAATTGGACACCCACTGGCCTGCTGGAGAAAAATATTTTCCTTTATAACCCCTGCTGTCTTCCCTCTAAAACCGCTCCAGTGAATTACTAATAATAGATGCCTGGTATGAAATTCAAGACACAATAGCCTCTGAATGCTCTTAGCATCTCAGTTTGAGACGCTGCCCTACTGCTGATGCTTTATTACACCCAGAAAAGAGATTCTTCCAGTAATAATAATAAGCTGGTGCCCACACAAAGCTAATATTGTCATAGCTTAGCAGAACTAATGTGCCATTTCTGCTGTATCAAACACGGTCGGCGTGGTGTTATTGTTTTTGAGATTATAGGGGAAAACATTTTAATCAGTGTCATGGCGCCGTCAAAGGGGATGTGCTTCCCGCTGTGGTTCATATGCATCCTTGCCAGCTTGAGGCCTGTGAATCACCGGCGGCGTTTAATTTCTTTTCCTTTTTTCATTTTTCATTTTATTATTTTTCATAGGACTTTATGTCAAGTCGTTCAATATAATTACAAGAAAAAATAATATTCATCGTTGGGCTTTACCGGGAAATTCAACAGCAATGCATGAAATTGGAGCAGAATTGTCTGCTAATTGAAGATTTTGGCCTCACACAGAGGACGTTCTAAATACAGATTATCATCAATTGAAAGCAGAAGCTGCAGCAACAGCAAATCTGGGAAAAAACCCTTGGCCTCCCGAACTGTGAGACCGATCCACTTGTCCACTCGTGCCAAAGAGATAGAGACATTGAAGACAATTTATTAGAATTAAGAGCTCCTAGCCCTCTGAGTCCAAGAGCATTGGACATATGACTTGAATTTTTTTTTTCTTGCACTGACTGGTTTGGCGCTTTAATTCTATTCTAATCTATTAATGGCCGCCAAGTAGTTAGGAATTTTTATGATTGAGAAGATTTTTTTAGACATTAGCTTTGGAAAATCAATCAAATTAGTACTAAATTTTAATCTTAATAATTGTAGGGTGGGCGGCTCGGCGGCTGAGTGGTTAGCGCGTCGGCCTCACAGTGGGACACCTGGCTTCGGTACATGGTCTTTTGGTCGCCGGTCTTTTGGTCGCCCGGAAGGTAAGTGATAATTACCATTTAAATCGTTGCTCAAATTCCCTAAATACAAACTGCAAATGACTATTTAGTCATACTTAATGCCCTAGCAATTATTAGGCTAAAGAAAGGCTCCAAATTTCCAGGACTTTTATAGTTTTTTGTTGGAGAACTTGTTAAGACCCTGACTGACGTAGCTTCTTAAAGGGACAACACATGTACATACAAACTCTTATACACTCACACGTCGGCTCAGTGAAACTGCTCATGGCCATTGTTGGCTTTTATTGATGCGTAGACCGTCTTGTTTTACCTTGTTTTGTCGCGAGTCTTTTGGTCGTCGGTCTTTTGGTCGCCCGTTGTCGCGGTCGGGGCGACCAAAAGACCGCGACCAAAAGACCGGCGACCAAAAGACGGCGACCAAAAGACCGGCGACCAAAAGACGGCGACCAAAAGACTGGCGACCAATCGACCGCACACGCCTGGCTTCAAATGCAGGTCGGTCCACCTGTGTGGAGTTTGCATGTTCTCCCCGGGCCAGCGTGGGTTTTCTCCGGGGACACCGGTTTCCTCCCACATTCCAAAGACACGCATGGTAGGCTGATTGAACACTCTAAATTGCCCCTAGGTATGAGTGTGAGCGTTAATGGTTGTTTGTCTTCTTGTGCCCTGCGATTGGCTGGCCACCAATTCAGAGTGTGCCCCGCCTCTGGCCCGAAGTCAAGTGGGATAGGCTCCAGCACCCCCGAGACCCTAGTGAGGATAAAGCAGTTCAGAAAATTAGATAATTGTGAGGTTTGAAAATGGATGCGGTTTCCTTTCTTATTTCTGAGCTTTATGGCATCAGCAGGGGGCAATGTTCTCTCACTCGAAGACTTCACTAGTAGAGTCAAGGACAAAATAGGCTCACAATCTCAGGCTCTGGAGGCCATGCAAACTAGATCATTTCCACCATTAGGCTCCACTCTTGCTACCATATTGCCATTTGTATGTGTGAATATTTTACGCTTAGCAACAGAAACACTGTGTATACTTTTACAGAATATGCTCCTGTAAATAGTAAAAATAAAAGACAGCGTAATGTCGACATTGTGTTACCACACTGCGCGCATGTTAAAATGGAAGGAGTGACATTAAAGCTACTTAAGGTGTAACATCAGCAATACAATACACAGCATGATAACAAGAGTGTTTAACACTCAATCAGCAATCAGCTTGTGACTACATGGGCTGGCTCTCAAGCACATACGAGGGAATAGTTTGACGTATTAAGCTCATGAAAGGAGCCAGGGGGAAGAATAGATCTGACATGGAAGTACAACGCCTTGATTGCAATTGAAACCTTTTCTTTTCGTGCGCCGCAAAATGTGTGTAAGCCAGTGTCATTTAATCAAGGGCTTAGAAAAGACAGCAATTGAAATGACAGAAAGGAAGGAAGACAAACATCCATCATTTTTCCATTATGTATAGTAGTCTTCTATTTATGATAGTGAGGTGAAGATTAAAAAATGAATCAAACTGATGGAAAATTAGAATAACTTTCCAACCTTCACTGGTATCTTCAGTAAAAGTATTCTCACTATATACGACAAGGTGTTGACTTAGATTAATTACTCGTTTTAAATATTGACTTACATTTGTCACCTAAAAATCCCCCAAAATTATTGACTTTGAGACACTTTTATTTACCGCAGAAGCAAGACACTTTATAAAATAAAATGCACACCATGAATACACAAGTGGGACGTGTGGAAGAATGTACATTACCATCAGAAAACATCCACACAAAACCCACACGCTGCCTTAGCCGTTTTAAAGCTTAGACAATGCCTGCTTTTGAAAAGGCAATTGTGCTTGATTTTTAACGCTTTATGCTTTATACGTGTGTGTGGCTCTGTGTGACACCTGTTTTCATTAAAAAAAAAATAACATTGCCAGTGACCTTGTATTTATTCAACTTAAAGGGACTGTCCAGTCATTTTGATGATTTATTTTCTAAAGACATAAAATGTTTGAACATAAGTGCTAAAACAAAATTGGCATAAACTGAGTGCTATATCTCAGCGTTATAGTCAGACTCTTCTATTTTAACGCATTTTTGCCAGGAATCTTTAGGTGGGTATAAAATTTCGTCGTGTCCTAACCAATGTTCCCTCTAATTTTTTGTTTGTCTGGGCAGAAAGACAACCTCCCTGAGCACACTGAGTACCGGTGTGAGCAACATCATCATTGCTCGCTATGTGCATAAGCAGGTGTATGTCTACTGCACATAAATGATTTAGTAATAGTAAAATGTAATGATTAATATCTATGAATGGGCGGTCCAGCGGATGAGTGGTTCGCGCGTCAGCCTCACAGCTAGAAATAATAATAAATAAAAAAATTTAAAAAATGGGATTTTATTTTGTGCGCTCCATATGATTTTCTGTGCGTAGAGAAGACGAGAGTAGTGCGCAATTGCGCACGCGCGCATCTTAGAGGGAACATTGGTCCTAACACTATATGAGGCTAAATACGGTATACGGTGTCTCTTCCTGGTTAGTCCAATGACCAATACCACAATATCGTGACGTTATTCACACTCGCGAAAAATCAGGAACGAACAAAAAGACAAAACTAAGAGCTACACAAATGGTAATCCATTCACTCCAAGTAAGGAGGGGCCTTACTTGTTGGAACTGTTGCTATGCTCCAGTAGTCATAGGAGGGGTAGGGGGGAGGGTTACGTTTGCAGAAGTGATAGGCTGCTGCAACCGTCTGAACCAGTCTTCTCTCTGCATATGACAACAACATGGTGTGGTAAAAGGCACATGTTCGTACCTGCAAAAGTGAAAAGGATTTTGTCCCCATTCTTCTCAAACTTTGGCAACATTGGCATTGACTAATAGAGCATAACAGTTGTACCAATAACTGCGTGGTTAAAAAAAAAAGTTTAATAATCCATTAGAAACCACTGTGGTTGTTCCTCTCATCTCCCATGATAAAAATTCGACTGTTTCCACGGTAACAGCTATATCTCATCATCAGCCATCAGGCAGAGAAACACGGGACGGGCTATATTTCTTGAGAATAGAACGTAATGGACCTATGGACTAACCCTGAAAATGACTTGCCGCTGATCCAGTTCCCTTCACCCACTCCCTACCCACACACGGACGGTGAGGCAAAGGATGAGTGTCTGTGAGTCCCTTGAATAGCTACATGCACCCTGCCCCTTAAATATATGCATTTTGGGATTTGCTGTTGCCATTTTATTCTGTTGTTTATGTACTTAACTAGCCACCCCCACACACTTTTATTGCTCAGAAAAATAGTGTGGGAGTTTGCTTTTGCCCCCCTCATCCATCCTCTTGTTATAAATCATAATCGGGGCACCCGTATGACTGACCCCTCAGGCTCCCTGCACTGTTCCCCTTACCTCAATTACTCTTCTTTGGATAAGTAGAAAGTAGAATAACATTTCATTGCTCTGTATTTGTTACATCTGCAATGACAATGAAACGTATGTTCTTGTGATTTCACTTCTGCCTTTGGTAATACATAAACATGAATTTGTTTCAGTTTGCGTCACTGTCTAATATAATAATTATTTACATTTATTCTCTCTGTATTTGTGTCCAGCGACTAACTGGCAACCAGTTCAGGATTTCAGGTGTTTTTTTACCCAAAAAATCTTATGTGTAGCTCCAGTTTCTTACCTAGGTCTACAATGTCTTGTGTGTCTTATTACTGCAACCAAGAAATTTCCCGGAATTAAAATTCTAATCTAATCTAATCTAATCTAAGTATGCCATGTTCCAGGATAGACTCCATTTTGCTGTGATCAAGAGCAGGATAAATGTTGAAAATGGATGAATGGTTATTTTTTTAGTAAGCAAGCTTCTTCCGTGTTCATGATAGCAGATAGAATAAGTATCCCCGCCCTGGTTTTAATAGATACCCTGGTGCAGAAGCACTAATTCAAATCACATGATGGGATCTTTGATTTGAAGCGAACTAATCCGTCGTCAGTGAGGTTGAAAGAGAAGAAGAAGAAGAAGGACTGGAAGGAGAACAGAGGCCCGGCTGATATACAGCGCTCATTTAGCACAAAGAAAATTGGGGCAACGGGGAGTGTAAGGCATTTGAAGTTTGGCAGATGAAATTAAAAACAGTTCACGCGAGCTGCTCAAAGCTCAACAACAAAGGAGGAGAAAGTGGATGATGAAGACGATGATGAAGCGGCTCATCTAAAGGAGGGACAATTCTCATTTTCATTAAGCAATTATGTGTGGTGGTAGTGCTGAGATTTGCACAAACTATTTCTTTTATGAGTTTGTCCAGCAAACAAATGCAATGCCTGAGGCTTGAATTTTCCAAAGAGCAAACATCACTACATTTTGTTCAATCAGAAAATAGGAGAAATTATTTCCATTCATACTATTAAATTGATGAAAAATATGAATATTCAAAGTCATTGCACTATGAACGTGCGGTGGAGGTGTATGTTTATCATCGATAAACAATGATCATCTTGATCAAAAATGCTGCAGTCCCACAAAATAAGGGTTTCTATGTCCTTGAATTCAAGTCTTACAATCGGTATTTTTAAAATGCAAACCCTAATCCTTTCACAGAATGAAAAAAATATTAGCTAAGTGACTACGCAACAATATTTTACCGATTTCCTGTATAGTTAATACATTTTTTGGAGGGTACCACACAACTTAGGTGTACAATATTAAGCCTTAATCAATGAAAGTAGCATGAATCTTAACAGCGCTCGAGATCAAATAGGTCAGTTACCAACATGATGTATTTGACTTTTATGTCCTTTATAGTTATTACCTAGCTCATTCAACTGTTTAGGATTACAGTATTTACAGTGTAGCTAATGATTTCTCACAATATACTTAGTGTGTACATAATATGTTCATGTCTGTTCTTTGTGTAGGATTGAATGATTTTTAATTGGGTATGTAAAGAATTGTAGCAATGTGGCCTTGTTAGTAGTAAAAGTGTACCTAATACATCTTATGTATATAGTTTTGAGTGTAGTATTCTCACCTAGGGTATGTGTCATAGATTTGGTCAGAGGTGTGCGTACTAGAATAGTGTAACACATAAACCAATTAAATTAGCCTTCTGTGTTGGTAGTATTTTTTCACCACGTCAATTGTACCTAATATTCTAGGTGTAGTTGACAATTTAGGTCAATTCGACCCATAATAACCGGATCCGACCCAATGATGGGCTACATTTATTCATTAAGTGTAGCTTTTGAGTGTTCCAAATATACAGGTGTGTTAAACTGGAAACGTTGGATGTTCCTTATAAGTTGAACACAAATGTATTTTATATTTTGGCCACTTGTGTGCATAAGACTTTAGGTTCAATAAAAATCTCGCCTTAGGTGTGCTATGTAAACATTAAATGTTAAAATGTTTTTTTTAATATATATAGAATAGAATATCAACAAGAAAAGTGTGAAAATAGATGTGTATGTACTCACATAGCAAAATCCACAAATTGAGAAAACACGTGTATGGAAACACAGCAATCTGTACAATGTGTAAATACACAAACCGATACTCACACAGGCAGTAAAACACACAGTGTGGGGTTTCTCAGTACTTTCCCCCCCAAATTTTGGGGGTCAAACTAAGTGTTTTTCCAACCCCTTGAGCTTTGATTGCACAATGACGGGTATCCATTTTATTGGCAAGTCTATTGCGGTTGTGTTTTAAAAAATTTCCACTCTTTTGTTGGTTTTTTTCTATGGCTTTTCCTCTAATCTTTCTTCTAACAATGCAGTGCCTGCAAATGGAGTGATGGAAGCAAATCCATCCAAGGAAAACACAGACTGAATCCTTATTTTTGGAATATTTTTCCTGCAGAGAAGAAGTGAAATTTGAAATCCTAGCGTGTACGTGGAGTGTATATACAGTAGTACAGTACAGTATGAGCCTAGCCCATAAACTCAGTTCACACCTTCACCTTTATAGTGACCTAATAGTGTGACACGAGACAATATGAATGTGAATCCTTGTGTTTAATGTATCACGTTACACTGAGGCAATTGGCCCACGAGTGGCCTTCGAATCCATGGGCAACATCTGTTCATTGTTAGGCGGTACGAGGGAACTATATAATAACATCCATCCATATACTTTATGTGCTGTCATTTTTAGTATTAAAACATGTGCACCCTTTGATATATTCATGAAAAAATAAGATGTCACGTAACATGTATATTCAAAGTATACTAGGTAACATTTGGGTGAGGCAAAAAAAAATCTAAACATATTGAGGCAAAATATCATATTACTGTTTTCCCCACTTAGATAAATTTTTCAGATTTAGTACAAATTAATATATTGTTATTGGTTAAAAACAACAACAACACAAATCTTTTTTTAGTTTTAAAAAGTACTATAATATACTTTAAAAAAGAATATACAGATAGGGTTTTGATGGCAAGATATTGAGGCAAAATATCATTTTACTGTTTTCCCCACTTGGAGAAATTTCTCAGATTTAGTACAAATGATTATATTGTTATTGGTTAAAAAATAAACAACACAAATCTTTTTGAATTTTAAAAAGTACTATAATGTAATTAAAAAAAGAATATACAGACATGGTTTTGATGGCAGAATATTTTACCTACTATTTCTAGCGAATATTAGAAATAATAATTAAAAAAATATTTTTGCTACCATCGCTAAATACTGGATTATACAAAAAATTATGAAAAAAAATATCTCTTCCAAGTAAAACTATTCCAATAAATCAAATGATATTTCATTGCTATGTACTTATATATTTAGTATATGCTTTTTAAGTCATAGGATGAGTGCCAAAGATATCTATTAAAATGTATAGCATTTGTTTTGAGTGTGAATGCAGAGTATAAATACTTTTTTCAATAAAGACCACAGTTTAAAAGTCAAACAGACTAAAACAACTGCTTTTTCCGACTAACATGACTTCCTCCGTGAGTACCGTATTTTCACGACTATAAGGCGCACATAAAAGTCACGAAAATGAAATGATGACGTGAGTACATTGTAAAATGGCTAAATAAAGTACAACCAAACTCAGTTTTGCTTCCGTTTCCTTTTTAAAAACGTGTTTTTAGCGTGTGGGTGTAGCGTGCATGTTTAAACTGCTGTATGTTTTGCCATGCCTGGCTGCGTCTATAAAAACGGTACGTCCTTTGTGTGTTTAAAATACAGAAATAGCACTCGTTACTGACACTGCGGCTAAAAATACGATGCGCTGTATAGTCGTGAAAATACGGTAATAGCTAATAAGCCCTGATTGTTTTCTGCGGTGAAATCCCGACTCGTTATTAAATATAAAAACCATCTAGAAAAGAAAGAACACACCGCCATCTTGCGCTCCTCTGGCTCACGCATTGTCACTTTCATGTATTTGTTCGGAGCCCGTCAGGGGAAGAAATAGCGGACCGAGCACACATTAGGGTTGGACTAAAATCCATCAAAGCCATCCTGGCCTGCCTCCGATCCTTTTGTGTACAGCATATGGAAAAGAAGCTTCTCCACACTCCGCACAGCTTCATGCCTTATTTGTGTTCCTCTCTGGACCTCAAGGTGAGCCGGCAAAAAAAAAATCCTACAGCAGCTCTTTGGATGAAAAGAACCTTTCTTTAAAAGCATGTAAGAGGATTATAGCTAATGTATGCGTAACCTTCGATGAATACCTGGCTGCATTTGTTGGATTTCGACATACGGTAGCTAGGACGCCGCCTTTACGGTGCAATCATATGGCTAAAAAAGTAAAGCTCTCTTAATTAAATACTGGAAGATTCATTCTTTGCATGAGAACATGACAAGGCGACGGGTCAGTAAAACAACCAGAAAAAGGATTTGAATAACAAGAATATCTTTGTAGTGTTGTTTCTTTTGTTGTTAGGCTGCATTATTCAACATGTGTCAAGGATTTACTTTACTTGGAGGGAACTTTCTTTTTTCTTTCTTACATTCTTTCTTTTTTTTCTTGAAGATGACGAGTAAAGCGATCTTTGGTTAGTATGATCGCCAGGCTTGACGCTGCCAAAAAGCAGCTCCAAGCATGAGACACATTTTCATCTTTGTCTCTTCTTCAGCCATGTAAGATGCTTGGACTTTGTCGGTGATGTTTATTTTCCTTTCATAATTAGTGAACGATTGAAGTCCTTTTATTTTATTTATTTTGAGGGTTGGGGTATATTTTGTAAAACCATCTTCTTATCTTCCCTTCTTTTAAACTGAGACCCTGCCTTTTTTTAAAGTCATGTGAAAATACATTTCTTTTTCTTTATATGTATTCTACCTCTTCTTTTAAATGAGAAATGAAAATAAAATCTAAAAAAAACAAAACAAAAATATGGGCTACCTGGGTAAACAGTTATAATATTATTATATTTTCTTTTAAATTGATAAATTGACAAAGGAGACCACAGCTAATAGTTCAGCATAGTATTATACCAGGAGGTGAAAACAAGAAACGATTGAATTTTTGTTTTTTAAGGTGTGCTTTATCATGTGTTCTGCTGTTGTATTTGTGGTAATTTAGAAATGTTCCACACAAATTGAGCTTTACTAAGAAATAAACAAAAAAATAGTCATATTAACTACAAATGTTTTTTTCTTCAAAATAACAACACATTTCTTGGGGAAAAATGACACATTTATAATCATTTCAACTAAAAATGTATTTATCTTTGCCAAACAAAATATTTAAAAAAATGCCTGCCATAGTATAACATTTTTAATGCATTCTTTTTTGGCACGTGGTCTGCCCATTTCTGAATTTAAAACTTTGCATCATTTAAATTTTTTATACTCTTCTTTATAAAAAAAAAAACCTAAATAAAATAATACCCCCTGCCACTGTGACTAAATGAAGGAAATACATTTAATTAGAAATAATTACAACCCAGCATGGTCAAACATTTGCAAATTATCCTAATTATAGACGACATAGCTCAGGTCTTTGGATCCATATAAGTCTTTTTTCCAATCCCTTGTAAAAGTGTCATCAGTCAGAGGTCAGAAGGCGTTACAGCATGAACATCAACACATGAACATGGAGACTTTTGAAGTGCCAATGAAAAGATTTGAGACCCTTTCTCCCCCTTCTAACACGGTTACGAGTGATCTCCTGCTCTCCTTTGGCTCACAGGCGCGATTAATGCAAACTGACAAGGAAGTTACAAGAATGTTTTTATCCCTCTGCTGATTTTTGAGAACTATTTCCATCTCTGCCACACATCCCGTGGTTGTTGGACAGGGATGCGGCCATATCACAAGCGGGGGGTGCACAAATTGTCAAATCCTAGTTGATGGTTCTCTCAAATTCCCGACTGGGGGCTGACAGCAAATAATCGTGATATTAGTCGCTCAATCCATTTAAAGTGGGATTGGATATTAATGTCGCTATTAATGGCAGGCAATGAGTTAAATCCTTTAAAAAAGAAAATAATGATATAAGTCTCACCGAAGGCAAGTACGGGATTGTTAAATTAAACACTATTTTATACTTACTTTTCTTTTAAAGGTTTTCTGTCCTTCATGTAGTTTTACTTCAAAAGGTCTCTGTAAATAGTGAAGATTATCGTGCTTCCTCCGTTAGGCACTTCAAGCTCTACAGATGGGAGTAAAGTGTCTTTGACTGTGTTATGCAAATATTAATAGGAATTATTGCTCAAATGAATGGAGTGGAACTTGAATTCAGCAAGGACATGATTTGAATTTTACATGCTCAAGGTGAAAGAAGCTGAATTGTGGGGATAAAAGGAATATTTAAATAAATAAAAAACTCACAAACCTACAAAATTATTGGAATAATAAACCACCAAATTTATTTCAGTATCTAAAATAAAAAATATGATGGCCACTAGTATCGAAAATAAATGGTGATTTTTAAAAAAATGATCAAAATGCCTATACAGTTTGCTAAAAACAATAATAATTGAGCAATTTTTCTTCTTTTTTTGCCCCACTCGGTCAACAAATCACCTTTTAGTCCAAAACGACATAATAATTGTGTCTCTAATACTATTGGGCACCCTAAAATCTTCATCTCCACAAGCCATTTGTCAACGCTTCAAAAAAAATTGTATGCACACAATAAACGAAGAAGAAAAAAGAGGAATCTTGTACATGCAACTGTCAGCATATGGAGCTTCAATCAATTACAGTGGTACCTCGACATACGAGTGTCCCGACATATGAGCAATTTGAGATACGAGTAAAATTTCGGGCAAATATCTATCTTGAGATACGAGACAAATTTTGATATACGAGCATACAGAGGACATTTGTGTGCACCATTTTCGGAATATTTTGAAGGGAATACAACAGCAAACAACCCTCGATAGGTTGCATCTGAAAGTCAGGGTGGAGGCGGGGCAAAAAGAGCCAATCCAGGAGAAGAAAGGTATCAAAATTTAAAACAAAATTAGAATTAAGTTTAGTGTTAAATTAGATTAAATTTATTTTGAGTGTGTCTGCATCATAATCCAAGTTCATTTAAATTTGTTTATGTTCTGTCACGAGCGTGTTGCCGTGCAAAAAGTCCACCCCACCTCCCTTTCTCTGTCTGTCTCTCTGCCCTCCGTGAAATCCGTCTAAATTTAGTACTATTAAACACATTTTAGTACATTAAACCACTAGTTATGTGTTACTTTGTTAATAGATGGCGAATTACAACAAATAAAAATGTTTTTCCAATCCAATATCCTGTTTTGGGTGTTTTTTCAGAGGGCTGGAACAAATTAATTTGATTTTAGTTCATTTCTATGGGAAACGTTCATTTGAGTTATGTGTAAATCGACATACGAGCTCAGTCCTGGAATTAATTAAGCTCGTATCTCGAGGTACCACTGTACTGCCCAGTTTAGCAATTGCCTGATCTTAGTGTCATTTGGAACACCTTCACTGTTGTGTACAACGTCTGAATGTAGTCTCTTTTGCAACAGCATAAGCACACCTCTCCCAATGCCAGATATTGTGATGAAAAAAAATGATATAATGTGGTTACCTATAAGCACGTACTATGCCCTTTTTTAACTGGGGGCTTTCAGAATTAACCAATCATTCATAGGAATGTTAAACTCCATGATTGAGTTTAACTTCCTTCCCCTCTTCTTGAAATACTACCATGTCCTATTTTTTTTTTCAGGAACAGGCTCCCTTCACTCTTAACCCAGCTGTTTAATTCATTGGTTGCCAATGAAGCATGATCATTCACCACCCAGTCTTTCAGTTAAACTTGATATTTGGAGGTCTTTTGCTGCCAATGGCAGTGAACAAGTAATATAATGTTTAATCAGTTGGGACTACTCATGTATGCCTGTGGTAATATGTATGGGTTTGTGTGCATCATACAAAAGGATGAAGCTTCCTGCTTTGGCATGAGCAATCTAAAATAATCCAGCACTTACTAAAATACTTCCGATCTTTTGTAGAATCATTGGGTCCAAAAGCTCACTGTGTGCTCCCCTAAGCTCGAATAGCAACATATTTCTGGCTTGTCAGACCACAGAAAAATTAGAGAAATTAGATTAACCACCAGTGACAGTATGAGAAAACATTTATCTTTAATAAAAAACATTCGTAAAAAGAGCAGGGATTTTTGTTTTTCATTACATTCGACAATGAAGACAAATGACTCCAGGCTATATTAGAGGAGATATAGTGTAAGGGTATTGCTTCTTTTTGTAATTTCATAAAAATGCTGTAATGTTATTTGCAGATGTTTTATCAAACTTTTGTTGTGTCTTATTACATCTGATTTCATTTTGGAAGAATTGCATAGGAGATGTGCGCTGCATTGTACTAAGAGCTGTTTCTAATATTTAGATTTTAATTTAACTTTGCGAATGTTGTTTGACTTCATAAAAGCAAATGCCCGTTTTAATCATCTTGCCAGACTCTTTTATAAAGTCCTAGATCATGTGGAACCAAAACTGCATGCAATTACTTTGTGAAACAGTCAGCAATCCTGTTCAGGAAGAAGGAAATAGGCCAAGTTTGGCTTATCCTAGACCAGGGTGTCAGACTCGGGTTGGTTCGCGGGCCGCATTAACGATTTCATGTGGGCCGGACCATTTTAGATATAATATTTAGATATTTTTTTTTATAAATGAATTAAAAGCCTTGAATATTCAGTTTTTATAGATCTAAAACAATGTTTATTTTAGCTTTTTATATATTTTTAGATTTTACAAAATGATTTTTGAACTAAAAACACAGAAAAAATTGATTAGAAAATTACAATTATTGATTTAAAAGGAGGAAAATCAGGAAATTTAATATACATCTATACTCTTCATTTTAATTTGATCCTAAAACATAAAGTCAGCACTCATGATTTACTTTCCCGGGCCACACAAAATGATGAGGCGGGCCAGATTTGGCCCCCGGGCCGCCACTTTGACACATGTATCCTAGACATTTCGAGTAGTGTCAACAGACTTTTGCTTAATCGATTTATTAATGCTTTAATTTATTAATATTGTCTTTATATAACAGAGACAGTGGTGAAAGACACTACTTACATACATGTAAATGTGCTCACCTGTCACAGTTACATCATTAGCTTCACACCCTTTCAACGAGATTCCAAATTCTGATTAAAAAAAAGATGGGAAGATTAGCTAACATTATTAGTGGGATTTTTTTGTTTATTTGTATTTTTTTTCTGGAAACAACGGAAATGTAAAATAATTGATAATATTGGTTGTATTGGCAAGGCCCTATAATGGGAGGAAAGAGGCAGTGTTGTGCTCAAAGCTGAGCCATAAGAGCTGGCAGGCAGCGAGCGCAGAAGAGTTGCACCTCTGCCTGAAGCTCAGAGCGTCACCGTGGGGAGAGATTGACTCCATACTCAGGCGTTTGATGTGCTTGGCTGATGTAAACTCTCCTACACCACCTCATATTAATGGTACTCGGGTTTATATATATATATATATATATATATATATATATATATATATATATATATATATATATATATATATATATATATAGAGAGAGAGAGAGAGAGAGAGAGAGAGAGCCTACACACATATATATTTATATATATATATATATTTATATATATATATATATATATTTATATATATATATACATATATATATATACATATATATATATATATATATATATATATATATATATATATATATATATACATATATATATATATATATATATATATATATATATATATATATATATATATATATATATATATATATATTTATAAAACACTCTCGCCTTAAGGCAAGGCCCCCAATCTCCTCCCTCCCACAGAGTTATCACTCTTTGATAGTTTTATTCTTTGCACCTTATTCAATATGTAAGACAACTTCAGACCCCACACGACAAACACTCTGGAAATCTTGCATCGTTAGAAGTATAGGAAAAAGACACCACGAGCCTCGTTCGTTATGTCCCCGCAGCGCAAGCATTAATATATCAAAGCAGACAATGTGCTCACTAAGCAAGTTGTGTGAATTTTTACTCATTCCAAGCCCACAATATTAGGCACACAGCCCAAAGAGACCCCTTAGCCGGAATTCTGTCTATACACAGAAAAAAAATGTTCAGTTTTAAATTCAAAAGTATGTCTACCATACATCTGGATTCACTATTATGGCATAATACCATTTTTAACCTAAAGTATTTGTATTGAAAATAATTTCTCACCATCAAAATAAATGTAAATTCTTCTACTACGTTCCTGCATCCAAGAAGGAAACAAAAACCATTGGGGCAGTGCAAACAAGACACACACACTTTCACAACTGACTCAGTCAAATGAAGTCTTATTAGTCATTCTTTCCAAAAGATGAAACATAGTTATTATTAATTAAATGTTAGCCTACATGTGTTGCTTCATTGTTTGTGTTGAAATATCTGTTACTTACCTCTTAAACCATTAACATATACAGTAAATGCCCAATTATTCCCATTTTAGGGGAAATAATTATTTATTCATACATTCATTTTCTTAACGTGGGGGTGCTGGAGCCTATCAGCTGACAATGGGCAGGAGGCAGTGTACACCCTTAACCGGTTGACAGCCAATTGCAGGGCATATATGGACAAATCCCCATTCATGCGCACATTCACACCTGCGGACAATTTGGAGCAGTCAGTCAGTATACCATGTAGGTTTTTGCGATGTGGGAGGAAATCGGAGTACCTCGAGAAAATTCATACAGGCACGGAAAAACATGCAAACTTCACACAGGAAAGACGGAGCCAGGAGTGAAACTTTGAATTCAGAACTGTGTGGCCGACCATCTAACCACTTTTCTACCAATCGGCCAATGAAAATTACATTTCTATACACATCATCATCTCCAATTCTCCATACAAGTACATTAATGGTCTACATCACTTAGTCTCTGAGGGAGGCAGGAGGGTGGAATCAGCAAAAACCAAAACCAAGTAACCCTTTAACCCAAATACATCCCAAATCTGGCTCAAAGTCCAAATACCTCATCGACCACATTATGCTTACCCTACACAGTCTTAGATGTTATCAAGAAATTTTCCAAGTGCCCATCATTTAAAAATTACAATTGATTGCTAATCTGAATAATAGTGAAATAAGTCTCCATAACTGACTGTGCAGATGATTTAATTATGTGTAATCAAAATAGTATTGGAGCTGATTGGTCGGGGGTGTGCTAATTATATGGCAGGGAAATGTACATTCATGTTCATACACACATGCAAGTGCACGCGTAACATTCAAACACAGATCTCAGTGTGCCACTTCCTCCTCTCCTGCTGCTCAGTTCTTAAACCTCTTCACCCTCCACGCAGGGTGCAGAAACACTGTGGCCTGTCCTCTTTATCATGCTAATAGCGCTAAGCCTAACTGGTCCCCCATTTTGCCTGTCAACTTGCATTTATTTCGTTTTTTCTTTTCTTTTTAAAGCATGTACCATTGGGTTCACCCTACCGCCTGTAACCAACAACATTACACGGCTGAGGCTTCTCATTGCATAGACAGGAAAGGACAGAAAAGGTTTACTCTAGAACCGCTGTCTATTCATGCACACCATCCCACGGGAGAGATTTTCATTCTTTCCTTGATAGGGCTAATAAAAAAAAAGATCTGCTTGTTTGTTGGCCGTTGGAAAAGGGTACGCTTTCTTCCCCAGTCAATGCTGTATAAAAACTCGCCCCATGACAACTCCTGCTGTTTTTCTCTACTATTAAGCCTTTTTGCTTGATGGTATGACAAGAAGAACAAGTTGTGTTATGTGTGCTGTTTTATCACACGTTTCTGCCCGGGAAGCACTGAGAGGCGTATTAAAGCCGCGATCACATTGTTCTCATTCATTTTGACACCACGTCTGGTGTTTTTTGTGGCTCTGTGAAGCTCATTGGGGGCTGGCTGCCGAAGGGCATGAAGAGGTCATGCATTATGAAGCATTATGAGCTTGAAAACAGCATTGAGCTAATAAATTCCATTAAATGATGGCCGGCATCCATTTGAAACAGATTCGTACCTTTTTACGCTTGTAAATTCTTACTAACAAACTAAAAAGCAACCAACCTTGCTAGACCTTGATCCAGATTCTCAACGGATCAACAAATAACGCCATACTGTACACGCAAATGCATGTTTGTATGTACTGTATGTTGCATATTCACTGACAATCTACAAGAGACAATATTAAATGTGAAAGTGTGGATGCTCCAATCAGTTTTGTATCAGTATGAAAACACATGCAAACATGGCAGTGTGATTAATCGGCTTGATGAAATACATCACTCTTTGAATGGGTTAGTTTACAGCATACACTATACTGTACCATATTTTTCCACCTGCAGAAGCATGTGTGAGTGCGGATATGTATCTTTGTGGATGCATCTTTCCCCAAGGGATCACATAGCCTTACTGGAATGTGTTGACTTGACTTAAAGGTGACAAGTCCCAATAGTGTGAACCCCTCTCACCCTTTTTAAAGCCTCAACTAAGGTGTGTGTGTATATATGTATATACATATATATATATATATATATATATATATATATATATATATATATATATATATATATATATATATATATATATATATATATATGTATATATATGTATATATTTATATATACATATACACATATATACATATATATACACATATATATATACATACACATACATACATATATATACACACATATACATATATATATACACATACATATACACATATATAAATATATATAAATTACTTCCCTGCTGGTTTTAATGAGGGGTTGCTGGAGCCTAACCCAGCAGTTTTTGGGCCAAAGACAGACTACACCCTAGACTGGTCGCCAGTCAGTCATAGGGCACAAAGAGAGACAAATGACCATACGGACTCACAATCATACCGCCACTAGCGGAAATCGAGCCCACGCCTGCCCGCACCAAAGTCAGGCCAGTGAACATCTACACCACGAGGCGGCTTTTATCAGCAAAGTTAAAACAAGGAATTGATATTTCTATGTAAATGCGCAATAGAATTTCTTGGTTTCATGTATAATATTCAACCCCCCCAAACTTTTGCTTGATATTCGCATTATATTTAATCTCCTCACCACTGGCATTGCACCTCTGCCTCTGATGCGGATGCCTGCCTCTGACATTACTTATTCCAGACATTAAACTTTGGCACAGTTGGATATGTTTGATTGAACTTTTAGAGTTCAGCTTTGAAAAAAAGTTTTCCAATGGATGATCCAACTAGAAACTTTAAAAGCTTGTGAGTTGTCATAGAGTTGTCACTGGAATGGCTCTGCCTAATGTACATTTATTGGGCACATGCAAATACTTTTATGAATGCTCCTAAAGGTAAAATTGTGTGCTACGTACATACGTATTGACAGTCAAAGGAAATTAGTGGCCTTTTGCTTCCTTCATAATCAAAGCCAACAAATGCAGGTGAGAGATTATTCTAAATCGTTATGTTGTGGTGTAGAATGTGTTGAAATATTTTGTTTTTCTTCTTTAATATCTTTAATGCCAAATTATTTTGGAAGCGGCCCACATGAAGTTGCGTCCAGGAGTCCGTGACTGTGACAAATGTGGAAACAAAAAGAACATCTGTACGTTGTTTTTGTGTTCCACAGTTTAGTTCTTGTTCCACTATTGATTAATGATCTGCACTTTAAACCAATTTTTTTTCATTCTCATAGCTTCTGAAGTGATTTAATACAACAGTTGTCCCAAAAAGTTTCCCATTAATATTTCATATCAAAGAGGTATTGTTTTAAACAATGTGATCACAAACTCATCATCTTGGAACGACGGCTTTCTTTTTCTCTAATTGGCTTTTCAAGCCTTTGCTCTGTTATTACCATATTTCCGTTGTGTTTGTTATCCTTAATTTATATCTATGCTGCAAAACAAGGTTTCAAACCAGCACGATGTAAGGTTAATGCCACTGCTTCCATGCTACAGGAACAGAATTGGAATTGATCAATCTCATGTTTTTTTTCATGTTTGTGACTAATTACACAAATTTAGAATTGTTATTATTGTTAGCCATGAAATATTTCACATTCTCATAAGGTAGGGTCAGAGATAATGTAGTTTGTTCTCTGACCCAAAGATCAGGATTAGGGATTTAATGCTATGATTTGTGAACATATAAAAGCTGTGCTACATGTTTTAGGATGACACTGATTAAGGTGTGATGTTGTAGCAGGGATCAACCTGTCCTGACAGCATGAAACAAAACACACTTGGGGATGAGGCTTGAAAAATTCAAAACACACACTCTTGGGGTGCATATTCAGCTCCTCACTGTTGGGGTCACTTACAGTTCAGCCTCCCAAATTGCTGGTCCTGCAGTGTGGCACTGATGAGAGAGCAGCTACAGAGGCAAAGTCTTATTTATATTCCGAATAAAGATTTAGCCTGACTCATCACACCGCTCCCGCCGCAGGAGGAATTATTAACAGTCCTGTCGCATTTCACTGCAAGCCATATCTTAAAAAAAAAAAAACTGAACAAAGAGCAATTCATTAATTCACAACTGAAGAACAAGAACGATTGTTTCTGCATAACAACTTGTTGATGCATTAAAATAAAAAGACAGTCTTCCCACACAAAACTGTCCTTCAAATGGAGGCTTTGTCTACTTAATGTCTAGAATCTAGACATTATCTAGACTCTAGATAGACTCGACTATCAAATTATGCTTGTTGAACAACTAAACTACCGATAGAATTGCATTCCATACATTTTCTGCTTTGCTAATGACCTGAATGGGAACTATTCTAGGCGTGTCACACTACCAATGGTGCTTGAGTCAATCTATTTTCTACTCAGTGTATCCTATCAGATGGTTGCTGAAATCTAACCAAGTTTAAAGCAACAGTGAACGTTAAGTGAACTGCAAATCTACCAATGACTTTCAACCCACCCATACATTCTCTTTCTGTAATATGACTGGAACCTATATAAACTTGCTTGGTTGTAACGGAATTGGACCACAAAATTCTACCAGTATTCCTTGCATGACTTCATGTTTATTCAATGGCCCCAATAACGACAACAAACACAGACATAAGTTCACTGCCTTCCATCAAAGTCAAATCAGATCACGATGACCAATAGCCTCCTGCCGGGTGAGATCAGTCAACGAAGTCGATTGTTTGATTTTCCGATACCAAGAGCCACAGATCTCAGGGAACCGCTTTGTATTTGAGGCCCAATATCAAACCATGACTGTCGAGAATGTGAAACAGCTGCCCACAAAATATCTTGACAAACTCTTATAAGATTTGTTTTTCATTTTAAAGAAAAAAATGACAGCTGCAGTTTGACTGCTTTTTTTTGTCAGTAATCTTTCTTAATGCTTGTGCTGCTCTTCTCTGAGTATGCCAAAGCCATCACATCTTAAAAGGAAGGGCGCAGCAAAACATATCTCACTCTATTTCTCAGGATTCCTCAAGGACTTTCGACTTTAGAGCATGCTCTCTGCTGACATGAAAAATTTAGTAAAGGAATAAAAAGACAGTGCACTCTTGTCTCCAGTCCACGATTCTAAATCATCACGTCAAAACTTGCAGCCAATCAGGCGAATGGGAGTTGATGTAAGACATGAGCTATTAGTGATGTCGTTGGAGGTTTGCCTTTTCCTATTTCGGGCGCCAGCACCTCTAGAGGGCGGTGCATGCACTTTCCTTTTATCCCACCCTGGTTGTAAGGAGGTCAGAGGGGATTTAGGCCCTGGATCACCGCCACATGTTGCTCAGCCTGGCCGTTTTGCTCAAGGCAACGATTATCGCCACATAGCAGCGGCTACTGTTACGAAATACCTCTGTGGCTTGGAGCGCAGGCCAGATCCTGATTGGCATGTCGGCAGACTCCCTCCCCACATTTCCTTTCAACCACTTCATTGATAGAGAAAATACACACTGACATTAGGGAATTTAAGTCACCGCTAAAAGGCCATCCAAACCAAACAGCTAAACTGGAAGCCATCTAGAAACATTTAGTTGAATATACATCACTTTTGAATGAGGATCTCTACGACACCTCCACTGCATGACTAATTTGCAGAATATATTCGTGTGAATACCACAGGTATTACACTTGCCACGGTGCTTTAGAATTTTTTTTGGGCATGTATTTCCACAGCACCTAGGGTAAAAGTTGGATTACAACTTTCATGCAGGACAATTTTTTTTATTAACTTCATGCAAGTGACCTTAGTAAGGTAATCATTTTCCGCATGCATTTCAATGCATTAGTGATAGTAAAACGCGCATACAGTACAATTTTAATGATCTGATGTCATAGCCACTATAGTTTGTACCTGATTGGTTGTCTATATAATGCATCATTACTGAGTAATTTTGATCTGTCATCTAACCGGGTCATGGTTTTCAAACATATGGAAATGTACCCAACCCTAATTACCAGGCTGCTTTCACATGCAGCTTGCAACTCAATCACAATGTTATAACCGTTAACTTTTTAAAATTCCACTGAAGAAATCAGAAAATATTTACAGTAGAGATTTGACCCATTTATTTGTAAGAGGCCAGACTGCACAACAACATGTCCTCAATCAGGTTAATTTACAATAAAAATGTTAAAAAACAAAAAACATGCAATAAATACTCATACTGCCTTCACAAAACCACAGAGTCCCATGCCGGCCATCCAATTTTGAGTAAACAGTCTCCTCTTGAACCCTAAAATTGGTGAGAAGTTGTCTGATCTTTTTTGTTAGTAATTTATTTGATAGGTAATTTGTTTATTGCTTTCAAATGTTATTATTTCTCCCAACAGTCAAGATAAATAAAGAAATGAAGTGTAGGTATGAGATAAACCTCTGTGCACTAGTATACGACCTGCTGCATCCACACAGCACGAGCTGGTAATGTAGCGGATTTTTAACTACTATGTCGCAAAGCCATTAAGTTTCAGCTAATGTAATCCCAGCAAATTGAATTTACACTGGGTAAATACCGGTACATTAGTATACTTCATGGTATATCTGAAAGGGTCATCAAACATACTTTAAACAAACACACAATGTATCTCCAACAACTATGTCAACTGCAGTAGCTTATATATCTCATTTGCCATTAATGATAGTGGACGGTGGTTAGCGAGGTGGCCTCGCATTTCTGGGTTCAGGGGTTTGATCCCCGGTATGTCCTCACTCTGTGGAGTTTGTATGTTCTTCCCGGAAATGTGTGGTATTTCTCCGGGTACTCCGGTTTCCTCCCACATCCCCAAAACATGCAGGGTAGGGGTACTCGGACGTTTGGTCGCCTGGACGTTTGGTCACCGGACGTTTGGTCGCCGGACGTTTGACAACATGACAGAGAGTTTACTGTTGAAACCAGCTCTCAAAATTATATTCATGAGAGAGTTTAACATCTAAATATCTACTGTTGAAACCAGCTCTCAAAATTATATTCACCCGGGCGACCAAACGTCCGGCGACCAAACGTCCGGGCGACCAAATGTCTGGCGACCAAACGTCCGGCGACCAAACGTCCGGCGACCAAACGTCCGACGACCAAACGTCCGGCGACCAAAAGTCCGGTCACGAGGGTGGGCTGGTTGAACACTCTAAATTGGCCCTTGGTATGAATGTGAGCGTGACCGGTTAATCCGTCTCCTTGTGGCCTGCAATTGGCTGGACACCGATTCAAGGTGTACCCTGCCCGGTGACCATAATTAGCTGGGGTTAAGCGGTTCAACAAAACCTTAACAATTGAAATGGTTACGAGAGAAGTAGTATCGCCTTTTAAAATGGAAAAAACTTGACTTCGCCAATGTTAGAAGTATTTCCAAAAAAGAGACATGTTTTTTTAATGTCTATTGAAATATTACAGCCATTTAATGAATAACAAATAGTGCAATTCTTGCATATGGCTCTGTTTAGAAATATTGTGCATGGGTAATTTCTGCATGAAGATCAAAAATGAAATTTCAATGAACCATTATAAAAAACAAATGTCTGACAAACCTCCAATTTTATTGCTCTTTTGTTGTAGTAGCCCATGTTTTGGTTGGTATCTGGGGATTGATGTTTCATTTACCAGCATGATAAACCTCACTTGTTTAATTTTTTTTCCATAATTATTCCATTTCTAAGAGCGAATCCTATTAATACCATACAGTCATCCGTCTGTTTTTGCTGATGTACTTTTCAAAGGAGCATTTAATAATCTTGTTCACATCTGTTTCAATTAAACAGTAGCATCATTAGCACAACGAGGGCGTGAAGCTTGATTTGTGGTAATGAGATGGCAGAAAATGAAACGGGCGAGAGAAACAGGAAGTTTTTTCGGCATGCTGTGGAAAAATGCAACATGCCAGAGAATTTAGGGGAGTTTATGAGGAAATTAAGTACTATGTGTGTATTTTCTAGCCAAATGAGCTGCACAGCATGTGAAAACAAGACCTGCTGTTGAGCACTTATGCAAACATGACTGTCATGCTGTGCTATGAAAATGCTATATTTGGTCATGAAAATGTCCCATTTTGCTATAATTTAAAAGCACTTGGAAGGGATGTGGCCATATTATTACCATAAAATGTAAGAAAATCCCTCACGAATCCCCTGAATTAGTTTTCTGCAAGGTAGAATTAATTATTTTCAATGAAATGTGAATATACAATAAAACATACAGAACAATAAAACATAAAATATTGCTTCCTCAATTACTGGCCTCTACAGATGGTGATTCTGTTTCAGTGTGTCATCTACTTTAGATCATTGCCTTCACCGCATTTTACCCAGGACACAACGAATTGCTCTGTTCGTATTGGCCCAAAACAGGTCAATATGAATGAAATACTTGATGTTGCAAATTCTTGGCAGTCAATATCACCCTGCTGAAGTCTGGAAATTGTGGACATATCCAGACGCTGGGTTTCATCCCCTGATTCTCAGCCAGGCCTCTGCTAAAACTGTATACTATATCCAATACGCTTTGAAGGGTTTGGCTGAATATGAACAGCTAACATTGCCTGTTCATACTACTGCCTTTGTCAGTAGTCACATACTTAATATATACAAGGAATCCAAAGACAGCCATAATTACCAGAGCCATAGAAACCAGGGATGAAACCCAACATCTGGTAAAATCCATGGGTTCAAAACTTTAAGCTTACATTGCGACTTATTTTAATGTCATTTTTACTTTATTCAAGATTGCTCCCTTCAAAAATTTGAAGGCAAATCTAAATGTGTTGTCTTTCCTTGACTATAAACCTCATTTTGATTCACCCAATCACAAATTAGATCTGAAAAAATTGGAATCAAAACACATCCAGTTTGTTTCATTTTTAATCTGTTGAGCCATAAAACAGGAGTTGTGTCAGTGTTCCAGTATTTATGGACCTGACTGTATTAAGACACTATTATTGAGAACTGATTCAAATTCACAATATAGGTCTGCAGTGTCATCATACTGTCCCTCTTCTAGAAAATATCAAAACATTACATTGCAAGGCCTGAGGAGGACTACACACAATGCCAATTTTGTGGATGGGAAAGGGGGGGTTGAGTTTTTTATTTATTTTTTATTGGGGGGGTGGTATAGTCATCCAGCAGCAAGCCTCTGTCTGCCTGGCATTTTCCCTGCAGTGCATCCTGTGGGAGCGAGAGCTTTGGAGCCGAGCTGCACCACCACATCAAACAATGGCTTTTTGTTGTAAACAAAGCCAGGGCAGCTTGCCTTGCAGGGGGGAGCTTTCTTTCTTTAACTCCCCCCAACTTCACCGCTCTCTCCTCCGGATGTTGTCTGCCTCCCACAATTCCGCACTGTCAGATAAATGTGTGCCAACGCATCTCAAGTCTCTTCATATTTTCCCTCAAACATGAGTCCAGTCTGGTAAATTGTATGGAAGAACCATATGACTTCCTAGCATGACACCCAGAGCCCTGCTGTGTGATGGCTGCTGAACGTGAAAAGTGCATATATACATGTAAACTAGGTAACACATGTAGTATGTGTTCTTCAAGTCTTTCACACCCACCGCGACTGGTTATTCTAATCGTTCCATAATAGCAATACAGAGATGGCTCGCTCTCATCGCAGACTGTCGGAGCAAACAGCCATGAGTCTATAAATAAAATGTAAGCTTGCGTCTGCTGCTGGAGTTTGAAGTTTGCTGAAGCTTTAAACGATCCTCGCAATGCATGGCTTATGAGTTAAACATCAGTCTGCTCTGTGTATAGCTGAAGGCTCTAATTTATGACATCTTTTTGTGAATTTATCAGCGTCTAGGCTTGGATCATTGGCACTCATGTTGTAATATTAATGTCACCGTGACATGAAAAGCAACTAGGACTATTTAAATAAGCCATCACATGACATCTTTAAATAAATGGATAGGGCTGTCATAGATTGAGTGTAATAAATGGACCTATAGCTTTGACAAGCCCAAAGGAGATGACCTTAACAAGATTTTTTTGTGATGGCTATTGCAGCGCAAAATTGCTCTGATTCCAAAAACTGATTGTTTTCAGATGAGATTTTATCGAGCGGGTGGCCCGGTGGATGAGTGGTTAGCGCGTCGGCCTCACAGTTCTGTGGACTTGGGTTCAAATCCAGGTTTGTCCTCATGTGTGGAGTTTGCATGTTCTCCCTGGGCCTGTGTGGGTTTTCTTGGGGTACTCCGGTTTCTTCCCACATTCCCAAAACATGCACGGTAGGCTGGTTGGACAATCTAAATTTCCCCCATGAGTTTGAGCATGAATGGTTGTCCGTTTCCTCGAGCTCTGCGATCGGCTGGCCACCGATTCAGAGTGTGAAGTCAGCTGGGATAGGCTCCAGCACCCCCCATGACCGTTGTGAAGATGAGCAGTTCAGAAAATGAATTAATTTTATTCAGCCGATTTACATCGCTTTACTTGAACAACCGAATTCTGATTTTCTGCTTTTTAGTGCTACGAATAGGATATGCGTCATATGAGCATCAATGAAACACACACACACACACACGCTACAGCAACAAGTAATTGAATATTTTCTAGATATACATAATAGAAGGCCACCTGATGGTGTAGTGTTTCACTCACCTGACTTTGGTGCAGGCAAGGGTAGGATCGATTCCGTCTCGTTGGACGTGACTGTGAGTTTTGCCCAAAAGTCTCCCCACGATGCTGACCATAATAAGTGCTGTTGAAAATAAAAGAATGAATAATTAATTACAAGATCCATGGTTTGAAATGGCAAGGGCTTGGGATAAGCCTGATAATACTATAGATCTTATATTAAAATGTTCATCTCAGCAAGTAAAGAAAAGGCCGGCAAGTAGATTAAAACCTATTTTTCTGAAAATCCCCAGGCTGTGACCATTCAACAACTCCAGGTCAATGGAATGTTTGTAGGGATGCTTTATGGGCTTGTAAATGTTAAAAAGACATTTCACTAGTGGCATGTTTATAACAAAAAACCTGGTGGCGGTCCAACCACTTTTGAGGTGTACTCTACTTCATACTCGGTAATCTACACGACGATGCTGTTTTAAAACGACTGTTTCTCTCCCAACCGCTCTGTTATGAATCACATAGACAAAACACATCACTTCTTACCATTTATCTAGCTTTACAGCCCCTTTTCTTAATTGCATCTTCATTTTGGTCTCGTCAAGGTTTATGACTACAGTTCCGAATGCCTACCTGGGGCGATTCAACTAACCATTGTATCGATTCAAACAGTAAAACCACTTTTATGTATATGTCAAGTCCCCTGCGAAATATATGGAACTGTTGGACCATTATTTATATTTTGTTGTTGTTGCAGAACACATACATTTGATACAGAAAAGTGATGTCTGCGGGCAAATTTACACAACTGCCTGCCTGTGTCTCTTCTAAATA
This sequence comes from Stigmatopora argus, assembly GCF_051989625.1. Taxonomy (NCBI): domain Eukaryota; kingdom Metazoa; phylum Chordata; class Actinopteri; order Syngnathiformes; family Syngnathidae; genus Stigmatopora; species Stigmatopora argus. Next base: position 10,846,758 of record NC_135398.1, read on the forward strand.
GGACCCTAAAATACAAGATAACTTTTCCACATATGTAATTCTTTCATAGTTCAATGTGCAGTTAAGTTGGTAAGCCAGACCACACTATGAAATTGCCTTTAATGGGAACCCGTACGTGTTGCACCACAATGTCTCATTACAACAGCAAACCTTTCTCCACCTTGTGTGTGCACTGCCCTCGAGGTCTCGCTGGTTCTCCATTATCAAGCATGTGTTCTCAATTTGATCCAAAGTGGCAGAGTGAAATATTTCAACGGCCAAGCTCATGCTAATTCAAGTGTTTAGCATCACAACTACACTAAAACAGGCTCATACATGTAATGGGTCACTGGTTACACTTTTGGTGATGCTTCCACAGTAAGAAAATCCTTTGGTCTGTTTTAATTAACACAAATCCTAACCTTCTTGGTAGGGTTCATCAGCTATCAAATCAATCCATTTTTCTGAAGAGGTCTCCCTTTCAAAAGTCTAAAATAAACTTAATATAAACATTTTGCTGAATGCTGTCTTCATTAGGTGAACTGTAGTGTAGACTTTGGGTCGTAGGTCAGGTAAAACCTGGACTGATTGCCAGAAGAAAAAAATTCAACAGCTTTGGAAAAGAAAATGGCAGAGAAAAAAAGCCTTACGATTTCAGATGACAAACAAGAATAGACAGTCAGCAGTCCATCTAAAAAACAATGGTTTAAAGTGATAGATGATTTTCACCCACCAAAAAGATTTGCATAAGATGTGATAGACCGGAAAATGCGGCAAATAAAGACTTCAATGCTTCAAAACATTGAGTGGAGTCTTTGTACAGCAGGAAATTACCACATAGATTCTCCATAAGAAACACATGGGGGCCATTGTCTTCCATTAACCAAAGATGGGACTAGCTTGTTGAAGAAAAACAGGCGTGTGTCTTGCCTGTGTATCATTTTCTGCATTTCCTCCCCCTCCTGCTATTTTGACTTCACCTGTGCCTTATTATCTCAAATTACCTCATGTATTTAACCTCAGGCCTGATTCGATCTTGATGTTAGTTCATTGTTCCTTGTGTTTTGTAGGATTTGTATTTTTGTAAATCTGATATAATGTTGATTTGTTTTTTCATTATTCATTCATTTTCTGAACCGCTTTGTCCCCATTAGGGTCGCGGGGTGTGCTGGAGCCAATCCCAGCTGACTCCGGGCCAGAGGTGGGGGACACCCTGAATCGGTGGCCAGCCGATCACAGGACACAAGGAGATGGACAACCATGCACACTAACACCCATTCCTAGGGGCAATTTAGAGTGTCCAATCAGCCTACCATGCGTGTTTTTGGAATGTGGGAGGAAACCGGAGTACCCAGAGGAAACCCACACAGGCCCGGGGAGAACATGCAAACTACACACACATGGACCGACCTGGATTTGAACTCAGGACCCCAGAGCAGTGAGGCCGACGCGCTAACCACTCATCTGCCAGGTCGCGCTTGTTTTTTCATTAATTATATTTTTTCTCACTTGCCAGGTTGAAAAAAATATTGTATTTCCTTAAACCAGGACATAGCACAATAGGTGTTGTAAGACTACAAATTCGACAATGTAAAGAAACACACAAAGATATTACGGGGCAAGTTATTTTTCGACATTACACTAAATGAGAGGGAATTCATTTTTTGTTTGCCCATTTTTAGTCTCCAGAAAGCCACTGCCTTGTAAAGAACTGTCCAATGTTGCACAGTTTCTCCTGTTTTCAATTAGGATGCCCAACAAACAATTAATTCAACTGTGCATTGGGTGGAATTGATTGTCGATTTACCATGTCTCCAAGCAATTAAGGAGTATTGGAGAATAGTCTAATTGGCTGTAACCAGAACAGGCGCTGTTGATTCTCTCTTAGTTCCTCAGAGAAAAGTTGAGTCTTGAAGAAACTCGGGGACTCATCTTCAGTTTAGTGTGTTTGCAGTCAACATGGTACCTAAACCCTCACCAAATTGTATTGTAACATGAACTTAAACTAAACTAACACCAGCTCTAATGCCAAACAACATGCAACCTAAAACTAACCCCCAAAATTGCATCTTTTTTTCACCAAGTGGATGAGGTTAATGCGGTCGAGCCATGCTTTTAGATCTCCTGTTACCTTCAAATTGACTAAGATCTTTTACCCGTGGGGTCAATTTGACCCGAGCAATAAACCTTCACAAAGTGTAATAAAATTGTTACCGTGGTTTATGCGTGGGGTACTTTATGTTAGGCTTGTTGACTACAGAAATAGCCATTTAAATAAAACAATCCAACACTCAATGTAAGCTTGCAAGTGGGTCACTTCCAGGTCTTTAAAATGTTCCTTCCTTCCCCTTGAGATTTGCTATTGCAAATATGCCCTTTACAATTGATGACGTTATAAGGAGCTCTAAAACTCATTTTATGTACTGGACAAGGTTAACAGAGTACTGCATTTGATCGGGCCTGAAAGCAATTAAATCACACAAACAGTACCAAATCTGTTGGCGGATGAGCATGAACTCCCAGGGTCTCATTTCAAACGCATTGGGTTTATCTTGTTTCTTTGATTGCACCTTTCTAGGACTTAACTCCCCAAGACCATAATTAGATTTTTTTTCTTCTAATTTTGTCTGAGTCTTAACTCCACAAAATCTTGGTCATCATTCATTTTGGTCTTGCTAGCAGAGTGCATTCGGAATGTTCTACAAGGGCCAGTACTGATTTGCTATTCTTCAACTTCATCTGATATCAAAGAAAAACATAGGTTAAAACAGTAAATACCTTCATTCATGTGACTATGATTCCACCACCACCTTTTGAGGGATTATTATTTTATTTGATTATTACATTTTTCTTCTGTTCTTAATCTCGGCATTGGTTTCAGTTCTTCGAGCGTATCGGTCTTGAATAGCCTGGTAAGGGCTTGAATTGTATTGATCACAACAATACACATAATATAATATGGTCTCTTGGCTGGTCTGAAATATTTTTAAAGATTTTTAGGTTTGTTCAAAACGGTTTCCTGTTTATGTTGTAGTGACCAACAAACGAGCAAAACCACATGATTAGGAGCTTTGCATTTTGACAGACTTTTACAATCCCATCACAACTAGTATTGGCTGTAAATGTGCTCTAGATTTTAACTAAAATGCCGCTCTGAGATTACCAACAGTAATAGTTGGGATTTAAAAGGGAAGTGCACATGGATAGGAGAGGGGGATAATGTACTCTGGAAACCCCCAGAGGCTGGAGCCATGTGTCTTCTATATGGCACCAATGTATATTTTAGCCATGCAAATCATCTAGCAACAAAGCTGCTTAATTATGAGTCTTCCCAACAATTGTTTCATTAATTCCATCTGGCTCCCATTGTTGCTGGCCAAGCAGATGGGTTCAGTCCTCTCTGCCAGAATGGCAGACGTTTTTTAAACAAGCGGATATGGAACAACCTGCTTGACTGCCCTGAATGATCCCTTGGGTTTTTAGACCGCTTTACTTTTTTCTTTTTCTGATTCCCCTCTCATACCAAGCGAGTCAAGGGCACTCTTCTGTTTCCTGGCTTCTGGAAACCTGCAGAGGTCAATCACTCTAAACGCTAGTGGAAGCCCACAGCAGGGGACCAGATTTATGTACTCTCACCATACTGCCCCTGAATTTGACGGAACCATCGGTACATTCTTTTCCATGAGAAAAAAAAATGACGTCGTCCCACAAGAACTCGTCTTTGAGAAGAAGAAAAAACTTCAGAATCATTTGTTTGCTTTGTGACAGAGTAAAAGAGGATTAGCATCTTGTTAACATTATTTTTAGTGGCGGCTTTTCAGATGTATTGGAAATTATAATGGAACGGATTCAAGTATGCGCATGCTAATCACACACCAGTTTTTCATTTGAGCTCCACATGTCTGAGAGAAATATACTGAAGGGGGGTTAGAGGCTCGGATCAATTGGTGAGCACATGTTCCGACGCCCAAGTGTGGCAATGGGAAGTACGTATGTATGGAAGAGGGCAGAGGCCAGTGGCTTTAATTAGGCTCGCTCCAGCACATCTTCACAAGGCTGTCTTGACGTGGCCCAACAGTCATGGACACGAGCCTTTAAACTCTCCCCAAATGGAGTCTGTAAAACGTCATGTGCCACTGGAACAAGAGGCTTATCTGCTGGCCATCAAACTCAAGAATGCAACCACATGCGCGTATCCTGCAGATACAATCTATTCTTTTTTGCAGGGTTTTTTGTTTTGTTTTTCTCATTTGCGAAAATTGAGTCAGCATGTAAATCCTTTTGGGTGTCGTTTTGTTCTTTGAAAGGGAAAAACAGGATGGAGTTTTTCTATTCATGTGCAGTCGCAGGAAATATCCTTTAAAACAACCGAAGGGGACTTTTGGTGTCATTCATTTTTGGGTAACTGTATGGGGTTCGAGCATACCAGAAAAAAGTTTCTCAGTAGGTATACTCTAGTCCAAATTTGGACATTTTGTTCGTTTTCTCCCTCAAACTACCTATTCTAGCTGTGTAATTTTGTAGGCGTTTAACAGTAGTCCTTTATAAATAAAACATGTTTAACTTTATGGCAGTTTTTCTAGTTGCTGAAATAAAAATGTTCAATCCAATCATGTACACTACAACTCCTCCCACATGACATGACTCAGTCAATCAAATCAGTCCATTCAATAACGCTTTTCAAGTGAACAAGTGATTCTGTGTGAGCCAGCGCCGGAAGAAAGATTAGTGGCAACCAATAATGTAGTGCTCTTCAACAAGAAAACTGCAAAAACGGAAGTCCGAGTAAAGTGAAAACAAATATCCCACGTAAATTTTCCGTGCCACAGGAAAGAGCATTGTCAGCAACCACATCAAGCCTAAATAAAAAAGAAAAGGGATGAGATCAAACACACACGATACTGTTCTTGTCCTACACATTTTCATGTTTGTCTGATACAGTTTCAAATGAATTAACACAGTGTGACATACTACCAAGAATTATACTGTTAGCCATGATCATTGCTAGGCAAAGACTAAGCTGCCATGAATTTGTTCACGGAGGATACTTGTGGCTAGACCCAATGCCAAAACATTTTTCATTTTACATTAAAGTAATGTTTTATTAGTTGTTGCAGTCCAGCGTGAAACAAATAATAGTCCGTGAATATCTAATATTTCGGTTTGAATTTTGTTCCAAACCACAAATTGAAAACATTTGCCTCAACTGGACCCCTTTAACATTTGATTAAAGACTCATCTTTGAACTGTTGATGTGTATGAAAGCAAAGTGTATCTGAGAACGATTTCTTTTTAAAATCTGTCATTTATTATTCAAATGAAATGAAGTCTAAGAAATGGATGGGAGAAAAGGGGCTATGGGCTTGCATCGCTGCTCTCTTTCTCAAATCTCTACCTCTTCGATTCCTCTCAACCCGTGACTAAATAGAAGTTCAAAGAGAATCAGTGACAGCATCTCATTTGCATATTTCACATGGGCAACAGTCGAAGCCACAATCTGTGGTGGGGGCTGGTGGGTGAGTTGGTTTGGACTACTGCTGCTGTTCATGATCTGTGGTGGTGTAGTCGAAGGGGTTTGTTGTTCCCGTGCAAGCAGGAGCTAATCAATGCATGCTGTGCACACAAAACACTACTTTTAAGGAACAACAAGTGACCATTTGGAAGTCAGCATTGCATGACTGCATTTATACAAGGTTGCTTTTACTGAAAACAGACAAATGCAGCAGTTGTTTGCTTACATGACCTCTGCATTTTTAAGTGTTGACAAACCAAGATCTAAAGCTTTTTGTTGTTGTTGTTGATCAGAGCGCTAACAATATATTTAACTTCTTGGCCAGTTGTACATTTGGTGCCTGAAGCCATGCATTGGATTCACCCGATTGAATCTACCTCTTAATATCACCATAATCAGGAGCACAATTATCATGTTGCCGCAAAAGCACAGAGAAAAGATTAAAGCAAATTTTACTTAGGTTTTAAAGTCGATGCTGTGTTAAATGGGTGTTATAAGTTTAAGGTATGTGGCTTTAAAAGTATTTTTTGGTATTAGTTTAAAGTCTTTCCTATTGTTATAACAAAGTCTGCAATATGCTGTGTTTTCATTTTTACTTATTTTGATGGATAAAGTTGCATTTGATCAATAATTCACAATGATGCTGAACACAAATCTGAGAGAAAAAGAGTTCTGAGAAAAAGTTCAAGTTAATAACCAAGTTGCTATAATTTATGGAGACCCAAACCTGATTTAATTTTTAGGTTACTTGAAAGAAAGCTTCCTTGCGCCTTACAGAATTCACTTAAAATAAATTGCAAATGCAAAGTAATAATTCCTAGGTGCTTTGAAATTATGGGAAAATATACAGTGTTTACAGAAAGAGAAAGTGGTTCAGGATCAGTTTGCATAAACACAGGATTCGCCTATTTGATAATAAGATTGTTCCACATTATTGGAGAAGTGCAATATGTTCCTTAACTCTTCCTTCAGTTTACTCTTCACCCCAAGAAATGCTCATGGGAACACTTCCACTGACATTATGTACCCAACAAAATATATCACTGAATACCTGTATTCCCATAACAATATGTTCCTGCTCTCGGTATTCATGGCTGAGTTTGACAAACTCTGCTTTTTATTTATTTAAAGCTATCCCAACCATAATAGCAATTATTTGTTATTAATATAACAACCTTATCATTAGGTATGAGGTTGATCATGATTGGTTGTTTGTGTCAACTTTAAAAGACTTGTATATTTAGTTTAGAAAGAGTTCAAGCTAGTACTAGTTAACTTCGTTCATCCCCTAAAAATATTTGCCACATTGAAAAATAAAGTTTTTCCATACCACACGGTGATTTATGACCTAATGTTGCAGCCTAAACAATAACGATATTTGACACTGATACCTCACTGTACTGTAACAACGACTGATACCACTCATTTATTTAATTTGATCAATATTGTTGTCATTTGACCCTGCTGAAAAACATGTGAACTTAATCCTGGTAACCAACCTTAAAACATTCTTCTTTCTTTGTCTGACATGCACAACACAATTATAAGCTTTTCCAAAAATGTCCTTGCAACGTATTATTATGCAGCACAGTGGTGTCATCTCATTTGCCAGCACGAGAGCTGCAAAATACTGCCATGTGTGTGGTGAAGAATCCCAGGCTGAGCTTGTTAAAATAAAAAAAAATTGAATAAAATTGAAAAGAAGAAGAAAATATCAAGCTGACCTCCACATCAGCACCTGTCAGTAGGGTTACGTGTGTGTGTGTCAGCTTGTGATCCCACTTTGGTCCCGCTGAATCCCCTCCAATCAAAGACATCAATGAATAATAATGACACTCAGGTTTTTGCGTTTGAACCGCCGAAAATTTGAAGGAGCCCTTTTTTTGTGAAGTTCCCTGTGGTGCTGTTGTGTTGCACCGCAACAGGCCACAAATCTGCACAACTTTGGAAAAAAATACTGTACAAAGAAGAACACCACCCAGTTAAAAGACGCCAAGGAATTTGGTCAAAGACAGAATCCGGTAAAACACATAAGTGGCCTACTTTGAATTCACGCGAAGCATCCTGGAATGTCGCATGATCCAACAGGGGGCTTACAGAAACAAATGGATCCCCAATCTTTCATGTATAGAGCAGCCACATCCTGCCGCAAAGTTTTAGTTATCGCATAACATCGGAATGTTCTGTACTGTGAAGAGGAAAACAATCTGCAGCCCATTAAATCATGCATTTCTGAGCCATATCGAGTGTGGCGACGCTTTCATGATGGCCTTTTTAACTGCGCTTCTTTCTGTACGTATTTATGAAATATCTTTGTGTACGCAACAAACAGAATAACCCTGCGTCACTTCTCAACCTCCACTTTGTTATCCAAATAAATCATGCTCATACAGGCAATTTGTTGTGCTGCCTTATAAATTCCTAGCTCGTGCGTTAAATGGGATTTAGTGCTTTGAAAAGGAATACAAAGACCACCATGTGCTTAAGCGAATACATTTACTCGCAACAGGTTCCTCTTGTACGTACTATTTTTTTACCTCCCCTCGTTGATGACCAGAATAGAAGTAGCACATTGCTCTGTCACTGGTCCTGCTGCTGCTGGCTTATTGGTGGCCCACCAGTATGCAGCTTGTGATGGACCACCCCAGCAGGCTGCTAAAACGAAAACTCAAGGGTGCCTGCTGCGGTTTATGACCCTTACACAAGAGGGGGGATTTGCATTGTTGACACTTGTACATAGAGGCAAGCGGTCAAGTGGAGCGCACGACCTCTGCTTAATATATACAGTATTAGCATTCTGTTTTTATTATCATTGCATTGGGTTGCAAAACATGCCAACCTAATTGAAATTGGAGTTTGTTCATGGCTCAGAAATGTGTTTACAGCCACATTTGCTCAAACAACACAAACAAATGAACCCAAAACACTCATAAATCTCAGAGCTATAATAAAAATTGGATATAAATCAGGTCTATTGCTGAGGGTAACATCAGACAATAGTCATTTTGGGCCAACTAAACAAAACAGTATGTAATTAAATCAATTTAATTATTCTGATATGTATTCTGTCCATGCAGGTTTTTAATATATTAAAAACAACACATACTGGTTATGCCTGTCTTGAAATCGGCATGTTTACATCTCTTAAAATTTGTATATTTATAATTTTTTTAAATAATTTGGGCCCTTGGAGTTGCCATGTAAACCAAGCATAAACTTTAAAACTTGGGTCTTCGCATTGTTAAGTCCCCTTATACACAGTTCGCAAATATCTCTGTGTCAAATTTCATACTTCAATTAAATGTCAATACAACAGTGACACACAAAACAGTGAGCAGATCATCGGATTTTGCAGTCAGCGTAAAAGGGGCTACAGCAGCAACCAAGACCTGCAAGAACGATCCCGACAAAAGCCTACTCAGTGTTTTTGCTGCTTCGGAAATGGTGTCAGAGTTGTGCTAACACCTCAGTGAAAGGGAAAAGCCTTAAGCCTGGGTTGGGGTGTGAAGATTAACACCTGACACTCACTTGTCCCGCCCTGTTGTGTTGAAAGCATCCATATATTTTATGGCAAGCCATATGCTGGGGCCCTTCCGCATCTAATTATCTGAATATGTGGTTTCGTGATACTGTGTAAAAAGAATTTCTTCTCTATGGAGAAGGCCCGAAGAACGTACACTACATGCTACACATTCAACTGGTAGATCTTTAAGAACACACAAAAAAATGTAATCATAAATCATTCTTAAATAAAGATATTTGGAGTAATAAACAGGGATACTATATTAACAAAACATTTTTTTAGAGAACTACAAATCACACTGAAAGCTGTTTCAGATTTTTTTGCACTCAGCAAAACTGTTTCTAAAAAAAACGCAGTTCAGTGACACACATGGCATGTACCGTATATCTCATTTCATATAGTGTTACCACTACATTTATGTACACCACCAGGTCTTAAACAAGTGTTATTTTAGGCTACTTTAAATATAGAGTATCGCTAGACTGGCTCTTTAAACAAATCTAATAACAAAAGGAATTTGAGATGATTACAAATGATAATAATTATGGTTGTCCTATGTAATAATATAATATTAATCATAAAATAACAATAAACATGATTATTATTGCTACGTGAAGAGGATAAGAAAATCTTGAGGCGAGCAAAGGTAAGATAGGCCTCATGCCTTCCTCTTCAAATGGAGGAATGCTGAGCTTTGCAGGAGGGAAAAGGGGCAGCAGCCGGGGGGCATTGGGGAGCATTTGAGTACCGTACCCCTCTCATCACCCACCTCCTCGTTGCTTCCCTCCTCAGTTTTGAACCAGTCTTTCCAGCAGCCCGCGTGCACACAAGGCAAGCCAAAATAGATAATGAAGAATGTCAGGCTAGAAAAGACAAAATCACCTCTACCGAGACCAAGCTGTTCCAGAGGACTGGCTTACATTCCGCTGCAACTCAGACTGATTTATTGCAACCCCCACTCTCGTACACACACACACACATGCAAGGAAAAACCCCGTTTGAGGAAAAGCACCACAGCTGGTAAATGCCAACTCTTTGCAACTCGCAATGACGAATGCCATCCCTTTTTTGAATCCGCTGTTTTGTTCTGCTCCGTCAAAAAGACAGATCTTTCTTTTAAATCCGCTCCCCACATGTGCAGATTCCATCATTCCTTACTTAACTGGACTCAAAAAGAAGCGGTTCTGTTCTTCCTTGCACCAGGGCGGTCGTGTTATCACATTTCCTCCCCGTGCAGTCCAAGCTGCGGCAGATTTCCGCGTTGGGGCTGCGCTCATCAACAGTAGATCCGGGGTCCATGCAAACCCAATTAAGAATCAATTTGAGCCCATGTCAGACAGGCTGGCGCCTGGAGAGGGATAAATGCTTTTAATATGAGCGTCCTATCATTGTCTCACCGCCTTCCATAATCCTACATCAAGTGTGCCTGCCTTCTTGTGCACGTACCGCAGGCTGGTAGACCTTTTCTGTGAAACAATACCACTTTGAGGGCATAAATCATGAAATATTCTGGGACAATGAGCTTTTGACAGAAGGCATTTTTTATTCTGCCTACCGAAGACTCTCATCTCAGTGCTCGCGGCCGATGTGAGCTCATAAAATGGGCTTTTCAGTCGAGTCAAAGATGTTTGACGGGGATTGATGTGCCCACCGTGGACGCTTAGGAAAAATGCTCACCTTTGCTACTCAGTCTTGAAAAAGATTTAAATCATTCTCTGCTCCTTTCACATCTTCCACAGCTTGCATACAGAAGAAGGTAGCTTAGTCAACTACAATTTACAATGGGATTGTTTAAGAACCTTTAGTTTGAGCTGTTGTAGACCTTCACAACAGCTTCCTCGGCACAGCGTTATGTTGTCGCTTTAAGGCATCTGTAGACATTCAGTACAAAAATGGAATTGTCGACAAGGTCTAACCATCCATTTCCTACGATATCTGCTATTCGTCATTGTGATACGGCTTTTGTAACTCTTTGTGACTCTTTGGACGGCATATACATACAGTATAGACAAACTACCACTAATGCTCCCACATCCACTTTCGAACAGTTTATATATATGTATGTGTATATATATATATATATATATATATATATATATATATATATATATATATATATATATATGTATGTATGTATGTATGTATATATATATACGCATACATATACATGTATATATATACACACACACACATATACACACATATACACATATATACACACATATATATACATACATATACATACATACATATACATGCAAACCCCACATAGCATGTGAAGACCAAGGTTTGCACACAGAAGTGACAAAGTTTTAACTAGATGTGCAAAACAAAAGTCTGCAATGCTGCATTGGGACAAAGGGAGTTTTACAATTATCCAGATGTACATGCTGGGAAAATGAATGGAAATTTAACACCTGTCACATCCGTAACTGACATTACACCGCTTAATCTGATGGCATGATGCTGTCTCTAAATTGTCAGTGAGCGAGCACATTTGGGACTAGATCGCTGGATTCTGTGGGAAAGACAAAGATGAACAAAGAGGATCTTTGTGTAAAATACGCCAGTAAAGACAATCAGAGAAGAAAGCAAGCCCTGGCAAAACACACACTACAGTCCGTGTTCATTTGGGATGTTTAGATCTTTCCACAGAAATTCAGCATTTTTCTGTTACCACAGTGAGTGAGCACATTTGGGGCAATATTGCAGGTTTTTTTGTGAAAGACATAGATTAACAAAGGGTATCTTTGTGTAGAAGATGCTAGTAAAGGAAATCAAAGAGGAAAGCAAGTCCTGGCACAAAACACACTACAATCCGTCTCCAATTAGGTTGTTTAGCTTTTTCCACAGAAAGCCTGCAAATTTATCTCATTACAAAACATTTTGGGGGTCTGAATAGTCCTATATTGTTCCTGTTCCATTCCTCAATAAGTAAAATGGTGAAAACTCGAAAAGTTGAGTATACTTTGCATTCTTCTCCAGCCAAATTGCAGAACCATCCCTACATTTGAACTAAATCTGCACCAAAGACTGATCGGTTCTTACTAGGCCTGTATATAACCTTTATAAAAACTACAAAAGGAAAACATTTTTCCAGAACTATGAACATAAGGCAAAAAAATAGAATCAACTGGATTAGGAATACAAGCACATAAGCTACATGGCCTTTTTAAAAGCCTGTTTTAATTAGGTAGTACTTTCCAATTAATCACAGGGCTGTGGTCCAATAATACAAACCTGTAAAACATGGCGTACATTTCAACAAATAATGTGATGCTCACCTAGCTTTGCTTGCCAGCTTACAAACTGCACTGTGTACATTTAGTCAATATCATGGAGCCAGAGCCCGCAGTTACTGTAGAGCTATCACACACCGCCCTACAAACCATACTTTTGAAGTGCCACCATTATCGTGGGAGGCCTTGATACTGTTGCTGAAAAGGAGGCGCGGCGACACAATGGTGGGGAACGGGGAGTGCGGTCATCTGAAAAGATTCAACCGAGCATAAGGGTAATCCTTCACTCCTAGTACAAGAGGGGCGTTGGTGTTATTGATTTCAAATTGGGAAGACTTGATTGGATTTTCAGGCAAATGGAAAACATTGCGTGGCCATTTTCAGCATCTGTCTCAAAGGGGATATTTTGGAGGAGAATGCAGACGTGTGTAAGGGCTTTGATTACTGGCTGCTGACAGCGCCCGTTAGAAAAACCATCTTGCAGCACTAGTCACACTCGATGGGAGTTCTTTTATCTTTTACTCTGAGAAAATATACACTTACTTCACTCCCGGGCTACTTCTGAGGATGCTCAAATCTATTTCAGCTTGCTTTTTTACATTTAAAAAAATGATTATTTTAACTGTCATTTTTCCTCATGAGCTGCTTCAAAACCCAAAGAATAATATCACCCGCTTTGCTGGATTTATTATTTATTGCGTCTGATTTTGGTGTTAGGTTAGGTCTATGCTTCAAGGTGCTAAAAATAGAAATGGTCCTATGCATGAGTGACGGGTTTCCTTTCACTGGCATGCAACCATGACCCTGTTTTTCCTCTTGTACAGTTATCCTGCTCAATATGTGTTAGGGGATCCATGCCATCAAAATCCAATTTATGAACTAATATACAATAGCTCAAAATCATTCTGGGCTATGGTTTATTTTCGCATGCGGTTTGTCGATTGTATGCAACGTAGCGTTTGAAAAGCCAAGCAAAACTAGTTAATCTAAATACGAGGTCGTTGTGAGATAGGAATGACAGTACGCATTCCTATGACACATTATCATGTATATGCCCATTAATACACACCACTCAACTTGCCTGAAAAGAGACACAAATTGGAAACATGCCAACCACAGTGGGAATGAAGAATAAATGCTTTGAATTTATGTTAGGAGGAATTTGTAGGCATTTCAGAACAGGAATTGCTCTTTAATAGAGAAAGACATAAATAAATATCACGCAAATATATTATACTGTTTTATGTGAGCAAGACTCACTCAGCACGCTGGACCCAGGAACATAAAGTATATGTATAGTAGTATATGTATGGTTGTACAGTATACTATATGAAGGATATGTTTCACAAAATATTCCTAAAATCTAATACTTGTTAATAAATTAAATTAATGAAGCTTGCAGTCTCTCTCACCAAAATGTTAGAAAGGTCTTTTAATGGCATATAAACTCAAGACAGAATTAGCTACACTGGTTTGGAATTAATAGATTTCTCTTCTTTTATACTTCCTCTAATGCACATTTCTTTTCAAAACATGAACAATGGGCATTTGTTTCCATTTGGAGAAAAGAGTCAACTTGTTGTGCACAAAGCAGTGACACACACTTGGATAAAGATAAACATCCACCACTGGGGACTGAATTAAAACAAAGTACTTTAGTAAGCATTATAAAATGCTCCAGACTGAACAGCAATCTTTGCTCAATGTGGATGTGTTTATTCCAGGTTGTTATTTCTCTAACAAAAGCGACAGTGATTCTGCGCCCCCCAAACCCCCAATTTAAATGAGGGGGGTGTCGTTGAATGAGCCAAAAAAAGACCTATCGAGTCTGGATTCATGTTTCTTGTCAGACTTGATGTGTTGTAGCGAGCTGAATTCACCCTCTATATTCTTGATCTAACTTCTAACGCTGGAGTTTGCTGTCAACTCAAGTCTCAAGGGGAATGGGCTTAGGAGGAAGCCAAAGAAAAATAGTCTTACATAAAGTCCTTCTCCACAACAGAAAAAAAAAACAATACTGTGGCTGAACCTCAAAACCACCGCTAAACAACCTCCAAAGCAACTTTAAAAATGCACATTTATACTGTAAGTGAATAGGTGACTTTAGCCCTTTTAGCACGATCGAGCAATAGTAATTTTTAGTCTATCCTTTGACTCACAGGAAACCAGTGTAACAATTTAATAACTGGTGTCATATAGTCCAGGTACCTTGTATTTGTAAGAAGTCTGGTATCTAGAGGAAAATTTAACAATTTAGAAGAGCAGAGGTACCTAAACAAGTAAAAACCTAATCCTCAGAACTCCTACTGGAAGATTTATCGTGGCAGAAATAATCATGTATAATGTGTCTCTTTTGCAGGTTAACAGCAAATTGGTCCTTCCCATTCCCTGAGAAATGTCAAGTTCATGATATGGTTGACCCTTTTTATCCGCCTCGTTGCTTCCAAAGCTGCGACTAGCTGGTCTAAACAATATGTAGGGATATGGATGGAGAATTCCTCAATGCAGAGAAGCCACAGAATTCCTTTTCGTGTGGAACAAGAACGTTTATCGAATCATCCTTTGATTCCCACTCCTCCCCCTCTCCCCTCAACAAACGGCTCCTCTCTTATAGGATGGAAATCGCCTTTGAGTTTCGAGTGTTTGATCATAATGAGCAAAACCACTTAGTAAAGACTCTAGATGCATTCACCACTGCATTCCCAGCTAGTATATACTCTCTTATTCACCACACCCCACATTATTCTGGAGCCTTTGTCCACATGCTCACGCAAGATGACACAAATTGAAGACAAACACATTGTGAGTGACTTGAAGTCTCCAAACAGCATCTCTCTTTGGGGCTCCAAACCCACAAGATCAACAAAGAGAGACCCAAGAAATGTAAACAACACTTATGTGATGTAACACACGTTTGGAAGTTGTTCTATTTAAACTGGGGCTGTACTTACACCTTTCAAGCAAGAAATGCAAACTTTATTAGTAACAAGTCTCATATTATCATTAAACATACAGAGCGTACTCCAGCAATATAGTATGTGTATGTTTATTGTTCTAGCTTATAATTAATACAGAGAAAAGCAGTAACTTAGCGATAATGAGCAGTCTTAAGTAATGTTATGTGTTTGTGCCCTTGTTATTACTATCACTTACTCCTCCCTTCACCACATAGAAATTAAAGTATATATTGGGTAAGCAAAACCAGGAGATGAAATGTTATGTCTAAAGTAATGGAGAAAACACATTTGTTTGGGTGTTGGTGTATATTTGTCTGAATTTTGCTAGTTGAGCATTTATCACAGATGTGTGCCTCATAAGACAAAGAAAGAAGTTAAGTCATCAAAAACAAGATTATGATTGCTCTCTGTTTGAGTACAATCATCTGTGTCACATGTGCAACTAGCTGGCTCCAACAGTCAGACTATTTGGCTGCCAAAATGGAATGCCAGTACCAAAGCACAGCAATGGCAAATATGCCTAATCTCCACTATGGCATAACACATGTAGGCATTATTATTCCTCCAGTGAACAAATACAGAATGTATCAATCAGTTAATTCAGCATGAATTATATTTGAAGTCAATCTATGACATTGCCCATCCCTTGAGTAATCTTATATACAGTATTTTTAGGAGGTTGAACACAAGAAAGAATGGCAGGGTGGAATGAAACAGCAGAGTCAAGAATTATTTTGCACAAAAAACTAACAGTCTGTAGCTTTTCATGGGTTTTGTTTGCATGTGTGGGTGGGTGTGCATGTGTAGATTTACCCGCATTGTACTAACCACAATGAATAAGACACCCGCCTGCGTGGAATTTACATTTACACTGGTGGTTCATACATAAATATTATTTCTCTTAGTTAGATGATATGAGCTTATACATTTATCCAGCCTCACTCATCTTTTCACTTTCCACCTGCTGAGCATGACCCAAATCTCTTGTCCGCGGCCAGTCATCTGTTTTGATACCAAGCCACGGGTAAAAGAGACCACTCACTTCAGCTATGTATTTTGGCTCATGAGAGCTGGCTGAATGACATTTCAGACGTTAATAGATACTCATTTCTCGGTTTAGTATTTGTACTTGGTCTGACTCCTCTTAAGCAAATACATCCTGAATTACATTTATGGATTCTGAAATATGAATGCAGGACAGCTAAAAATATATTTAAAAAAATAATGACAGTTACTGCTATCCATACAGAAGATTTTAAAAATGAAGCAACGCAGGGCTTGAACTGGAAATATGGGGGAAAGCGTCATCACAAAAACTAGCTCCCATCTGTGTGGATCGACCCTTTGTGTCATTTGACTGCAAAGACAACTTCACATAGTGTTTGGAGTCATAATGACAGAGCACAGACCACTCATACAGAAATTGCATGTTGCCGTGACAATTGGGATGCACGGAACCCGCAGTCATTACACATCACACAGAGTAAATTGGTGCACGTCATGCTTTTCTGTGGTGATCAATGGATAAAATATTTTCATCCCCATTATTTATGGTATTATAAAATCTGCATCCAGTATAAATAACTAACTTTTATAGGGAAACATGTTGTTGTCCGGTTAGCCATTAGGATTAGATCATATCTGGCCACAACTGGAATTTTAATGTTAATGTGTTGCAGCTTACAGTAAAGCACCCTCTATTCCTGAGTGCTAATTCCAGCAACAGCGCTTAATCACGAGGCCAAAAGTCAGTTGGGTTTCAGATTTAAATCCAATCAAGGATGTTAAATTAAAAAGATAACAGTAAAAATAAAATCAATAAATCTTCTCTAAACCCAAGAGTGGATGAATGCTACAATTTGTCAAGAAGAAGAACACATTTAATCAATATTATATTCACAATGCCATCTGACGGTGTAGTGGGTCATTCACTTGACTTTGGTGCGGGCAGCTTGGGCTCAAGTCCCGTTCAGTGGCGGCGTGATTGTGAGTGCAAATGGTTGTCTGTCTCTGTGTGTGCACTACGAATGAGTGGCAACCAGTTTAGCGTGAAGTCTGCATTTTGCCCAACGTTAACTGGGATAGACTCAAGCATAGGCTTTTGCATTGCCCATCATTGCGATATTATTTACTACTGTATCATGAATACAATCCCTAAAATTCTGATCTGCCCCAAATTACTGACTTCCTTTTAAAGTTCTTGAGAATTTTGCTAGCTTCTGCAATGATGAATGGTAAATGAATAGATGTTATGTAGCCCTTCTTCCTCCACCATTACAGTGTCCAAAGCACTGGACATTGGCTCAAATTCACCCATTCAAGGACTCATTAATACACTAGTGCTGCTACCATGCATGGCATGGGACAATTTAGGGTTCAGTGTCTTGCCCAAAGACCTTTCAAGAGCAAGCAGTTGGAGCCAGAATCGAACAACCAACCTTTTGTTTATTGGATCTCCCATTCTACCAACTGCAGTTTTGTGTTGATTTTTAAAACTAGTGGCTCAGGGCTATTTTTAGGGTATATTTTCATGGATTTATTACTGGTCGAGTCAGGAGCCACGGTGAGAAAATATTACACCTCCTCCTCACAGACAAATGCACATGCAATTATTTGAAAAGGGCAAAAAAAGTGACATAAATTAAAAAACAACATAAAGAGTTTGCAGTGTATTTCCTAAAATAGTAAAGCAATATGATAAGATTTGAAATTGCTTTAAAAACACATTGACTTCCCATGTTTCATATTTCTTTACCTTAAAAATGCATCAATGTCAGTCTCTCTTCAGTCCTCGTAGTGGGCCCTTGCACTTCTGGATTTATGACATAAACCACTGGTGGTGGACTTTCACCTGCTGATGGTAAAAAGCCCTCTTTATTAATATGTTCAATTTCATTTCTTAAATCAGATTTTCTATTGGCAATATGAGGAGGAACTGGAAAATAAAGTAAACACTGCTAAATTGGCCTCAGTTTAATTGTGAAGGACGGAACAAGCAGGGTCATCCATCCATTTCCGAAAACTGTTTATTTTGTGTTGGCTGACTCACAACAACCACTTTTGGCTGACATACGGAATGACATGCGCCGACTCATGGCTATGGTCAATTTAGTGCCTTCAATGAACCTAAACAAACGTGTTTTTAGTTTGTGGGAGTAAATTGCAATATATCTTTTTTAGTTTGTGGGAGTAAATTGCAATATTTCTTTTTTAGCCCACAAGCCCAGGGAAAAGAGGCAAGCATCTCCAAAAGAAAGGGCTCATAAAGTTTTGTTTTTTACTTTTAAATGAATTTAGTTTTGACTATCATGCACTTTTGTCTCTACCAATTGTGCCTATATATATGTATGTATGCAAGTATATGTCCATATAATATGACGACGTGTATTCCTGTTTTGATTCTTGTTCTTTTATTAGTCTAACCCAGCCAACTGCAGGCAGCAGATACCTTTAATTGATTACCCGCCAATCACAAACAACCCCTCACACTCATACTAACCTCGCATGCATTTTAATATAGTTTTAATAATGTAAAACATACTAATAATATAATAATTTCAGAATTTATCAATTGTACATGTATTACATTTTTAAAAGTCATATCAAAACAAAACAAAAACAATCAGTGAGCTTTAACGTTTTTTTTTACACCAAACCGTAATGCTTAGCCATTAGGTTATTTTTTTAATTTTATTAGCTTTTTCAATTATTGCATTAATCAAAGGATGTGGAAAATATCCTTATTCTGCATTTGCTGCTTTTGCCAAATACCTCAAGTTAGAGTTTGTGAAGATCCAGTCATTTGTGGTAAATTCAGTCGATTGGACATAATTTAGACAGACACACACCTGTCTTTTTTAAAGGTTCCACAGTTGCCTTGCATGTCAGAAAACAAACCAAGCATATAGTCAAAGTGAATGCAGGTTTTTTTTAAATCCCTGCACTAAGATTTCCCAAATATCTGTCATTGGCTGTCATTGATAGGGATAAACGTCCAATCTATTTGAACTGCGACACTGCCAGTGACTGATCACTCCAAATACTTTTATTTACAAATGTGATTCCACTTTAGGGTGTCCGACTCGGGTTGGTTCGCAGGCCGCTTTAACGTCAACTTGATTTCACGTGCGCCGAACCATTTTAGATATAATATTTAGATTTTTTTAAATAAATTGATTAAAAGAACTGGATTAAAATCCCTGAATATTCAGTTTTTTATAGATCTAAAACAATGTTTATTTTAGCTTTTTTATATATATTTAGATTTTACTAAATGATTTTTGAACTAAAAACAGAAAAAAAATATTAAAAAATTACAATTATTGATTTAAAAGGGGGAAAATCAGGAAATTTAATATACATCTATACTCTTCCTTTTAATTTGATCCTAAAACAGAAAGTCGGCACTCATGATTTACTTTCCCGGACCACACAAAACGATTCGGTGGGCCAGATTTGGCCCCCGGGCCACCACTTTGACACACATGTGGTTTACATGTTTAAATGTTCAGATATTAAGATGTGATAGACAGTTTTTGCATGATTTAAATTAGGCAAAATAACATGTTCTTGAATTTATTGTTAGAATCATTTGTTTCAGATGTACAGTCATTATTTTTTTGCATAAAATTGAATATGGTGTTCAAACAGATTTTTTTCAAACTTGAGTCTTGAAAATCTTATTACAGGCCTGGGCAAACTATTCCATAAAGAACCGCAGTGGGAACGGGTTTTTGTTCCGACCGAAAAGAAGAAACCTTCCCAGCAATCTGGTATTTTACAAGTGCAATCAGTGGATTGAAGTCAGGTGCTTCTTGTTTCAGCAGAAAAATCATTGCTTAAAATGTTTGTGTTGAATCGGTGGAAACAAAATAACATGCCTTTTCTCTCAAACATATTGTTCTAATCATGTGTTTCCAATGTACTGTCATTATAAAGGTATATGTATAAAATTAAATTTGGTGTTGGTTTTTTCAAACTTGACTTATTATCAGGGTAATTTTAGATTCGGGTCAATACGGTACTCATCCATTAGCTACAGTACTTATTGATACTGACTAACTTAGTCTTCAAAGCATTAAAAACAGCCTAAATCATCTTTTGGGCGCGTGAGGACATTAATATACATTGTTTAGCTTCAGCATCTTTCCGTCTTAATCAACTGCCAGGTGGCTGAATTTCAAGTGGATTCCTGGAATCCATTCCGGATTTTCCTCATGTCCGCGTCCAGCCAGTTGCTGCCGAACGTCGGACCAGAGCTCCCTGCGAGTCTGTTCAGTCGTCCCCTAGACTGCTAGCTAGTCGTGCGGATGCGACGCGCTCCGGCAGGCGTGCAAACAAAACCCCGGAGCTCACCGAGGATCTCATCTCCACACTCCCCGTCTCAAGTGTGCCGCTTCCCTGCTTCAGCGACCCACTTGGTCACGACCCACTCAGGACTTTTCCCCCCAATTCCACCGATTCTTATCTAGGCGACCCAACTTCAACAATCTCTCTTTTTTTAAAGCGGTAACGCCGTCATGGTGCTTTACTTTTGAGTTACAACCCCCCCTACCTGGTTCCTCTCCTTGCTTTATGGAGCTATCCCCCCCGACCTGGATGTATCGACGTGAAGGGGAGCGTCTACCTGTCACCGCCGCCTGTCACCAGTAAGGAGACCCGAACATGCGAACCCGTATTTGTGCAACCCGGATCTCAGTTTTCGGGGACCTCCTCGTCTGAACCAGGCCAGCCGAGTTGTATTTTTTGAGTTTCAATCCCAAATTCACGATCCTTCATCCTTCTACCACAGTGAGTATCACTCCTCGCTCTATGTAAAGTAGCAAGAACTCGCATTTTGCTCATAACTAAAATAATAATAATAATAATAATAATAATAATAATAATAATAATAATAATTTGTACATTTTGGGGTTTGGTCAAGTGCAATAATTGTGCATCTCCCTTTACACAGACTTTGAACCGCAGCTAAGTAGCTGGATGTCAGATGCTGTGTGCATTTACCTTTCCATTTTGCAGCTATAAAATAAGATCATTGCACCGTGCATGTATAATTCACGGAGCCCCATGCCAGCCATGCGAGATGATGACATAGGCTCATGCACGCACGCACACAAGCGGACAGATGCACAGTTTTTACAGGCTGGGGGATATCTAGAAGCCCCCCTCGCCCCCAAGTGAGGCTTTTTCAGAGGCAGACTCGAGCTTGGATCCTCCTGAGAGCACGGCACCGCTGACACATCAAGGTTAAACCACATTTACACCCTATTCGGGTGGAGGATGTTCAATCGTGCTGCAGCGTTATATAATACAAACGCTGTAAAGTATTGGGTCACAAAATAGCAAAACACGTCCATGTTTAACCAGATGGGGGTTTTAAAATAGTAAAATTTACAATAGTTAGAAAAGAAAACTCCTAGAGCAGGGGTGGTGAATACGCGGCTCTCGAGCCGCATGCGGCTCTTATTTTGTATATACTGTGGCTCTTTTCCTTGTTTTGGATTTCTCGTATTTTTATTCTCTCATAAAACACTCAAATTTATCAGGGCCCGTTAAAAACAAATAATAAATTACATTTAAAAAAGAATTTGGCAGATTTTTTTTATGCTGCTTCCTATGTAAGGAGTGGCTCTTTGGCTCTCACAGTTTAAGATTTTGGCTCTTTCCATACAACTTGTTCGCTACCCCTTGCCTTGGTGGTCTCCCATGCCAAACTCGTAAAAGATGCCTTTTTGAGCACTGGGCTACAAAGAGAAGGATGTGATTGTCCAATGATGCTGTTAAGTGGTTATTTTTGGAATTTTTCATGAGAGACATGAAAGCAATCAAGAAACCAGTATTATAATTTGAGAAAAGATTCATGATAACATGGGTGGAATAGTTAAAGTAACATCATATGTACGATTCATGCATGCAATTATTTGTCCAATTTTTTTTGGGTTTGGAACCCTCTATCCAACTGTCAATACACCTATTTTATTTTCCATAATTTTAAACCATAAATGGTACTTGATTGGGAATTGATAATGCATATAAAATACACATTTAGATGTAGAAAATTATTTTGCTGGTTATAAATGATCAAAGCCAAGTTATATCTCATGATGGATTGCAAGCATGTACAGATGGTTAAGGTATTAATTAGATCATTTTAAGTGTATTTCAATGTGTGCAATGCAATTGTCGAAAATGTATTAGAGGTAAGTGTTTAATGCAACTCACAAACATTGTTTAGTTCAAATCACTGTGCGAACTTATTTATTTGCGTCTTTTACTGAAATATTGATGCATTGCGTCAAATTGTTAGAATTAAGTGTGTAAATCTAGGTCATGCAAAGGGCCATACTGAATTTGTGAACAAATACGATGCAAAAGAGTCACTGTTTGTTGCTTCACTCTAACTTGCCACATGCCACACGGGTTCAGTTTCCATGCAGTGATGGTGCAAATGCAAGTTGATAGCCTTTGCCAGAAGCCTACTGAGATAACCAGGGGCAAACAATAGCTGGTACCCCACTGTTAATGAGAGAGAGAGAAAAAACACAAAGGTCAATGAAATCCTTTGAAACTGAATAAAGTAACAATAAATATAATTTTATTAAAAATGCACCAATTAAAATCAGCCTTGTTCATTAAAATGATAAAGTGAGACTGGATTTGGTGAAAAGGGTTTCTGTTTGGTTGTGATAAAATATAATGATTTATTGTTACCATCCTTTGTGTTCATTTGGGGTTCATTACTTTTAAAAACATATTCTCATGGACTAAAATTTTTAAAAGTAATGGCTTATTTTGTTTTATTAAATTTCCATATTTTTGGAATTTGTTCCTTTGTTATGTTCTAATTTAATTCAGTTGCCATTGTGGGTTTTTCTTGCATTAACAAAGGAATATCAACAATTTTGTCCACGTGTATAGAATTCCATCTCTGACAGTTCCTACCCATGTCCTCTATAAAAATTGCATGGTGCGCCATACTAACGCCCCAATTGGTTGGGTATGGCGCACGTGTCATAGGTAATCTTATCTTGTGATTAGGTTTGATCAATTTAGCCATTTGTAGTAGTAGTCGATTTAAGATTCGGGAGGACAAAAGGGGGTGTATATATATGTATGAGCCCATAATGGAAAATCCCATTGATTGAGAGGTGTGTCCCAATACTTGTGGTGCAAGTAATGTATGTAACAGCTTTCAGGGTGGGAATGGCGGAGCAGTTGTTTTTTACTGGGTGGTTCTAAGCTAGCTCATGCATTATTATTACATCATCTGCATCTTGGGAGATGACAAATCTGAGTGGATTTTTGAAGTATTATGTTTTAGCCTGAACCAAAACTCCTCCTTGCTTGGTGGGTGGAGGGACGGATGGATGGAAGAGTAGAAATAAGGGCCTTTCTTTGATGATTATGTTTGAAAAACCCTGCTTTTCAGCTCGCAATGAATTGTGGGACAGTAGGAATTGAAAGAGAGAAAGGAGGAGGAGGACAAATGTTCCGTTACATTCTCACCACATACACACACACATGCACCCCTTTACTGCTACTCCATCTCTCACACAAGTTAGGCATGTTGCTCGGGTCCATTTGTCTGTGTTGTCCTGGGAAGGAAGTGCCATCTCATCTCGCCTCGCGCAAATGGTTTCAATGCAGGCGAGTGTGAATTTTAGCAGCTTTTTGTAACTTGCCATTTCCATATCAAAGTGTCTGCATTTCAATAGGGAGAACATGAGCTACCAGCTGCACCCCCCACCCCTCAACTCAGCTCCCTTCACTCCCTTCTCCATTCTCCTTCAGCCTTCTCTTTCTCTTAAGCAGACTCCTACTTCTCTGCCTTTGGATGATATAAACGGTGGCTTTTCCCCCATTTTTTTTTTTTAAACATTTTGTTTGTGATTGTGATTCAGTGTGAGAATTTGTCAGTTTTAATTTAAAACACCAACAGCCTTTTATTGCCGTTTAAAGGGGATGGTGGTATATGGTATCTGATCTTCAAGGGAAATAATAAAGCATCCAGTGTGTGCATACATGAAGTGATGAAAATATGTTTACCCACTTTCACTGGGAGTTTGGCCACAGACATCTAAAATAGCCAGAGGGAATTTTCTCTCCACTCGTCTTGGCTGCACAGCTTTAGAGCTTGGCGTGACACTGAGCAACCGATTGTCTGCAGTAGAAATAATATTTATTTCGCTTTGTGTCCAGCCATTGTGAGCAAAAAAGACTGTGACAAGACCATTTTTCCTCCTATCTTTTTGGGGGTTGGCATTAGAGGAAATTTTCTCACAGAGCGGTAGCACAGTGGACAAGGGGTTAGAGTTAGACTGTCTGATTCATACAGTAATTGTGGTTTTCGATTTCTGGTCTTACTGCGTTGAATGTGTTTGTTCTCCTATTGCGTGACTTTTCTGCGGCTCCTTATAGTATTTAGAAAACATTCATTTCCCTACATATCACCCAAAGTTGCCTGTGATAGGCTCCAGCAACCCCGCGAACCAAGTGAGAATAAGCTGAAGGGAAGATAAAGGAGTGAATGAATGAATTGTTGTTAGTTTCTTGAAAGACTTGAAATTTTCAATAGGTTTGAATGTGGGTGTGAACACTTGTCTTTACACGTTTCCTGCAATTGACTGCTCACGACTAGTCTTAGTGTGTACCCTGTCTTAGTGAGAATGAGTGCTTTAGAATATATATGAATGGGTGCTCCCATTGAATCAACACCCTAGCCTTTGTGCACGTTTTATCTTGAAGAAAGCGCGAAAGGTCGATAGTGAAATATCTCTATTGTTGTACAGCAAACATTTTGGAAGTCAAATACAGCCTAAAATATGTCTGCAGATTTGATACTTAAAACTTTAAAAGTATTATACTCCAACCTGTTTTGCACTTTGTTTTTGTTATTGTTAGGGTTATTAGTCTTACATTATTATATATTTGCTTGCAATGAAGAACGCTTTGCTTCACTTAGGGTTATTAGTCTTAAATTATTATATATTTGCTTTACTCAGCTTATTAACATTAAAAAAGTCATTTTAATACATCTGCATGAGTCGGATGTCTGTTTTATTTGTGCGTGCATTTGGGAATGCCTATTGGTGAACCTATCAGTTATTTTGTGGTGCCATCTCTTAATGATTGGGAAGAGTAAATATGAGGATAATCAAAAAAATAGAAATGATGCTTATTATTACATAGGGATGAGTTTCTTGAAACAATAAAAACTTGTTACACGTATACAAAAATACCACTAAAATGTTGCCAACTGACCGAATTTTGCGCCAAAGGTTGTGACGTAAGCCATTTCAGAACACCACATTCTCAAAGTAGTATAGTTCTATTTTAGGAAAATATATTTCAAACAGTTGTCAGCCATGACAACTGAATGAAAAACAGTATGGTGGTAACTTAGCTGGTCTTCTCATATCCTACATCTTCTCCAGAAAAGTTTAGCAGATATTTAGTACCCTAGCAACCTTGTATGTCAGTACTGTCGTAAACTTCAACCCCCCGTATCTTCAAACACATTCCTGTCGCTTCTTCTTTATTAAATTAATTTAGGATTCACAGGGCTAAGCCTCTCTTGTTACTGAAAGATAAGAAACTCAAAAAATGCCACGTGAAATATTGCCTATACCAAGTTAAAAATGTTTTATTATGACAGTTGCAGCCTGGACCCAGTTAATTTGCTGGACAGTCTTGGTATTTTAAAATGAGAATAAATTAAAAGTTAACCAGTGTCACATAATCCAGCGTTTGTGCCTTTGGCCTCCTATCATGCCACTCGGCCGACTATTTACAGGGTCGAAAATCTCTAAAATGAACATCAAACAACGACTTGAATAACTAGAACATGTCCTTGGGTTTAATACAGCTAAGTGCATGCATATGTGCTACAGAGTAGAGCTGAGGTCTACAGTCTTTTTGTTCAGCAGTTTGGGAAGGAGCGGGAGGGAAAAAAAAACAGGACAGAAGCTCACCTGCCATCTTCACTCACTGGGCGTGGGCTTTGACAGCTGTCTTGTCTAATTCCTTTTGACACGCTCACACTGAAACCCTGGACAACAAATGCGGGGAAAAAAAGCAAGGAGGGGGGCCCGCCATGAATCATCGTTGCTAGTCAAGACGGGACACCTCTGTTCCGATAACAGCATGAGCAATCGAGCGGACTTAAAGGTTGACCCCCGATTTGTTGGGATTTGAAAAGTTGTTTCCTGATAAGAATCAATAGATTTCGAGTACATCTTTCCCACGACCAACACGTTGCCGACATAAGACATTTATCAAATGTATAGTCATTGTATTAGGCAACATCTCAACAGAATTACCTGTGTTAATAGGAATTAGACTTAATGAGATCTAAACACAACATAATTTATATCAAAATGAACATTAATGGCTCGAATAAACACAGCCCACTACAGTAATAGTAATAACTGAGATATACACAGTTCCATTGAAGAGGTCCAGGGACACTAAATGCTGTCTTATGGAGGTAATTAACACATAAAATATGCTATGAGTGCCATCTTAGTGGAGGAGTGGCTATCGTTGGCCACCAGCTGATCGCCGGCTGGCTTGACAGTGAACAACAGCTTGATGATGAAAGCTTCCGTTTAAGGAGCAGCCGGTAAGGCTCTTTGTGGGGTTAATGCTGGAGAAACCAGAAAATGCAGTAAAATTGTTTAGCTTGTTATCTCGCTGACATTGCTATTATGCCTCTAAAAGTACTTTAATACCAATAATAATACCAATTCTAAAATTGTAATGCAAAACTGAACCCACAGTAAACTAGACTCAAGTTAGGCGAATGTGCACTCAACCATTTTTGTCTTTATTTTATTCACTTTTTCAAAGTAATATTTTGCAGTACAAGCCAGATTTTCAATAGGAAACAGAAAAATTAATGAAATCTATCCGTAGCTGCTGAGGTGTGTCGCCTTGTTTAAAATATTCAAATTTTGTTGTGACAAAGCAGAATGTAGCATACATTTCCCCTATTCTTCTTCTCTCTCTCTCACTCTGTAACTTTACTATTATAGGTTATAATTGCCTCAGTAAAAATAATACATGCTTAGTATTGCACAGAAATGCATTGAGTCTTTGTGTGACATCTACATTTAGTAATGCAACAAATGCATTTATTTACGCTTCACACGTTTTGTCCATCTTCTATTATCTAACATTGAAAAGTGCCTTTAAAACACCTGAATCTGAATTTTCTGTCCATGCGTCATAGTGCTATACATGAGTCATTATTCCAGCCTGCTTTGTGCTTGGTATCCATCAGCTCAACTCGACTGAGAAACTATGCTGATGTGAAACCCTTTTACCTAGGAAAAATGACAAAATAGGTGTCTTAAAAAAGAGATGTGGCTTGTCCTTAGAGCTAAACCTCAAATGGTATAAAGCTATTTTCCAAATAGTATAGCAATGTTGGCCTTTTAATGCCCTACAACAACTTTGTTTAGTGAATCTACTCCTGCCATAAGCAAGCCCTTGGTTTACAATTATTTAGAATGACTTTTAATTTAACTCGCGTAGGCCAATTTTCTGTGTGCCTTGTTCATTTGTGGAAGGGGCCAGGGCCCTAACAGGGTGGGGTAAATGATTGTTCATTTTATTGAAGAGGAAAAACTTGAGGCTAATAACCTGTACCCCCAGAACATCAATTAAGTGTGGTATTAAGGAAAGAAATTTTGGAGCTGGATTAATTTTTTAAGTACTCCAAGCTGCTTAAATCAAATAGAAGAACAATAAATCACAGCATCGGCTGTTGACATTTTGCAGAGAACACAAACATCAGACAAAACTGTGATGTTAGCATTCCTATGCATAATATCACAACCAAATTTTCAAGCTGGATCGGATAAAGATGAGTTTTTACGTTAACTTGACATTAGTTCATCTGACATTGCATAATCATAAAACAGGTTTCTAATTGGATTGCACCGATATTCCTTAATGACTTAGACTGAAGAGTCACCTATTAATGCTGGTGGATTTGTAAACTTCATTTTCAATATAAGGAATGACATGAAATCTTCAATTTTCTATTTTTTTCCAATCATGATGCAGATTATTTATGTTTAGGCGTACATACTGTTTGTTATTACATCATTTATAAAGTAATTTAAGTAACTTTACAAAGTCATTTTTAACTACACATATGGACATTGATTTACTTGACAAACAATGCGTGATATAATATTAAACATACAAGCGTTGCTTCTACAGGAGTTCACCAAATTTTCTACTGCATTTATGGTTCTCGTTATTTTCACCGAACACTTTTTATTGTATGGTCCAAATAAAGTTTCCAAATGAGAGTTTGAATGCTTAAATTAAAGTAAAACCTGTCTGACTGGTAAAATAAACCCCCTAGGTGAGATGGATTAGCTTGACAGTCCGGTTCAGGCAGGCCGGCCGATTGTTTGGCAGCTGTGGTGTTTGTGAATCACTGTGCATAAAAGTAAATAATTTTTGTTCTCTATTTTTTTTTCTCTCTAAAGATTGATGAAACTAATATACTAACTTCACAATTTGGCAAAGCACCAGTCACTATTGCAAATAGTGATTCTGATTTCTTAAAATGCACATGCAGAAGGTGTCATTGTTGTACTCTAACATTATTAACTAACAATTATTGACACAGCTTTACTCATTATCAAACAAATTATGACTATTGTGGTAAAAATTGGAGAAACAGAAAAAATGATACAGAGACTAAGATACAGCAATCTTATTAGTTAGTACAAATCCCACTTTTTTACATAGAATTAATGATTAAAAATGCTTAAATCCATTCATCACTGTTGGTTCTTTGTCTTTTTGTCTTTATGAAACAAATGGTCCCTGTTTTCTCTTTGTTTAAAATCGACCTTTTATAGGGTCGGGAATTGAGGTCTAATTTAATGGGTTGTTCATTCCCGCCAAAGTTTTCAGACAGTCTACTAGAACTTATTTTATAAATATAAACTCTAAGTGGATTTTTAATGAAGAAAAAGCCTTGAGTCAGTTTATTATACCATTCTAGTCTTTTCAGTAGAAAATGTTCGATGTTCACCAAATGTTTCCTGTTTAGATTTTCCCTTCAAACTGTTTAGGCAGCCAACTAGTTGTCTGAATTGATTGCTGACCCTGTAAACTGCATCATAATTGTGTATAACAAAGCAGCTGCACAACCATAACTCCACATTCCACTTGAATTCTTAATGATGGAAAATCTGCAAGTCCATTTATCAGACCCTTTTCGACCTCTAATGTTGTTATGTTAGATTAAATGTACTGGTATTAGCATGTATTTCCGTCAAATAGCCATTCGAGACCTCCATGCTGTTTTGAGGTTATGCCAGCATATTTTTCAAGGTGAAAGGTTATTTCGCAAAACCGTAACTATTTTCCGGAGGCGTGATTGGCTGGTGAAGCTTGATGAAAGGACAGCTGTGGATATATGCTGCTTTGCAGAAACCATTTTGTTTATTCAACCAAGTGCTGCTTGGTGAGCTTTTCATTTAAATGTGAATTCCCAACATGGCTGTTATGTGAATCCCATATCCAAATACAAGGAAACAAATGACTAGAATGATTACGTGTGAGGGTAGTTAACTTGATGGATGAGTGCGTGGTGGCGAGGACATCGATGGCAACGAGGGAAGGAAATCCTCTTCTGTACCACCACCACCTGCGTTTGAAATGACAGTTAACTTTCCCCCATTGCTTTTAAAATGGATATTTAATGATCAACAGAGCCTCGGAGCTTAAGGTCTTAAATCGGAGCGCTCCCATGCACTCCTTCACAACCCCTCCGTGTTGTCAAAGGGGGCGATACGCTTTAAAAAGGACCCTGTTGCATTGAGTGATGGATCATCACTGATCTGTTTGGGCCGTGTGTTAACCCATTGCTGTTTGCAAATCTCTCCCAGTTGGGGAGCCGTCGGCGGCGCGTGATGGATGTGTCCCGGGTCTTTAGGCTCCATCTATCAGAAGATTAGCACTGACCTGTGAGTTGTCCCGGCCGCCCTCATTGCTCCGTTTGTCCAGCTTACTCCCCTTGCCATTAGCACATAGGTTTTGTTTCAAGGGTGTGTGTGTTGGGGGGGATAGGATAGGATAGGATAGTAAGCCTGTGTGCTTCATGAATTGCCGCGGCAGGAAGTGTGCGCATTAAAAAAGGTCGGCATGAGGCGCATCCGACAGGTCATTCATCTTCCTGTGCTTTGTCTGGTCCACAAATTCCAAAATAATTTCATGTAATTATCCAAGAAATTGAGGTTTCAGTTCATGCTCCACTGCAGAGGAATGTCTCTCGTTGACCCCCACCCCCCCCAATCCGGATCACCCCTCATCCTTCCCGCGGCACTCTCCATATCATATAAAAATGTAAATCACTCTGCTGATGTAGTGCAACAGTATTATTTCTCATTTGGAGGAGGAAAAAGGGGAAAATGGAAGCAGGTACATTGTCGTCTCATGCTCAGGTTTCATTTCCCACATGTGCAGTCTGAAGTCTGCTGTACTTTGATTGACAGCTTGTATTCTTGTCTTTTATACTCAAGTTTTTTTGTTGAATTAATGCTAAAAATAATTTAACTAGAATCACTCTTTTGGTTCCAAGTTCAGTGTGCATGTGCCACCATACTTAAATGTCAACTCCTACAACTTAGACCTGCTGGCAGGTTTAATGCATTTTCCATTACAGAAAGAGTACTTTGACAGGGTTTTCATGTTGTAATAATGTCTTTTTGTAATATTGCTCAAATCTAATACACCTGAAAACTAAGTTTTGAAGTTGTTGAGTATTAGCTGCTTTGTTCAAAAAAAATAAAAGTGCCTTGCAGAATGGAATGCTGAGGCTACCAGCTAATCCTCTTTCAAATGCAAAGGCCATTTGTATAGAGTGAAGTAACGTCATCATTCTTCTTCCTCTGAAGTCAACAAATGAATGCAATCAGAGCAAAAAAACAAGCAAAGAGCAAAAAAAAACCCAAAAACACACACAATGATCTATAATATCTCTACCAGACAGGCGACCCTGATCTTATCCAATTTCCACAAGTTATTGTCATCACTCTAATTGTAATATTTTGAACACATGTGAATGATAATTTAGATTACAGTCAAGAAATGTTCATTTCTGTAAAGTAGTTTAAGTTTATGTGACACATACATCCAAGTTTTTCCCATTTAGATTTTCCATGCAGCCTACCAACTAAATCTTGCTGTTTGTCTTAAGTTAACCCAAGCGACTGTACAGCGAAACATTCAAAGATATTCCACTTTGACAAAATTCACAATAAATAAATTGCAACAAAATAGTAAAAAAATTAAAATACCTGCCCTGACCTCTAATGACCGATTTGTTTGTTTTCTTCCAATAGCCATTTTAGAAATGTATGTTTTTTTTAAGATGATCCCAGCAGGTCCTCTTTTTTGCCCTTGAAGGTTCGCAGGGGGACATGATTGGCAGGCGTTGTCACATAGGGTAGGGAATTGTAGCAGGATGTATAGTTTCAGTTTGCTTACACATTGCCTCAGTCCACTTGGCACTCTTGTGTTGGCAGAGTCGTCCTTCCCTGGTGACACTGGGGAGTAACTTCAAGGGTAATTTTGGCAGTTGCTTTAAGAGAAGTTTTAAATCTAGGTTTGATCCGATGAAGCGTTAAGTTGATGACACATTTAGAAATATGAAATATGGAATAAAATGTGACTGAGTGCTGAGTGAATTTGTTCGTTCCATTTGGTAATTTTGCAGAGGCTAAGGTTCACCTCTGATCAGCATCTTAATATTTATACAGTTCTGATGAAGTTGTTTGCTAATTGCTTCACAAGAGAGTTTTAATTTGGAGCTTCATAATGATTCTGTGCGTCAGAAGTGGAACATAATCACGATCAAATCAAGTCCTGTTTTTAAAAAGAAAAATAATTGTGTCCTTGTTGCCAAGGCTTAACACAAGCATCATTTTCTCCAGAATGCTACACTTGCACTTTTTTAAGTTTGGTGTTTATGTGCTCCACTGATTTGTTTCAAATGTTTTGGTGTTTAACTTTTATAGCTTGAATTTATAGCTTAATTTTGTTTTAATGTATGCCCTTTCCTACATGAAATGTAAATTCTCTGTTCCACGGTAAAACCATCGGTTTAATAGCAGGCACTTTGAACCTTAATGCACATACCAATGCTTTAAATAAGTCTTCAACCTGCATTTGGGTGGCAACAAGACTTTGTACTTATACTTTAAATCATAATGTATACCATAATTCATCACTAAACTATGTTCACTAACACAGTAGTGTGTGTTTAAAAACCTGTAAAACCATACGCAATATGAGCATGTTGCTACAGATCTCGGCAGTACATAGTATTCATACATTCAATCATTTTCTGAACCGCTTATCCTCACAAGGGTCACGAGGGGTGCTGGAGCCTATCCCAGCTGACTCCGGGCACGAGGCGAGGTATACCCTAAATCGGTGGCCAGCGATCGCAAGGAACGAGGAGACGGACAACCATTCACGCTCACACTCATACCTAGGGGCAATTTAGTGTGCCCAAACAGCCTCTCATGCATGTTTTTTTGCATGTGGGAGGAAACCGGAGTACCCGGCGAAAACCCACACAGGCCTGGCGAGAACATGCAAACTCCACACAGAAGGACCGACCTGGATTTGAATCCAGGACCCCAAAACTGTGAGGTCAACACACTAGCCACTCCCCCACCGGGCCGCCCCAATTCAATAGTATACAATGTAAAACATCATATTGTATGATTTCTATAATAACCAGATGCCGGTGATTTGTTACCACGTAAATGCTCATGTTCATATTTGTTAGGTACATATAATTCCAAGAAAAAAACATTTTAATAGATTTTCTTTTTTTATTATTTCCTGTTGCAATGGCAACTGGTAATTTTCAATTACAATTCAGCTGTCAATAACTTGAAAATTAAAAATGTATCATTTCATAATAAATGTGCCAAATTTAAGAAAACATTGAAACCGAGTATTTTCGGCACCAAAATGTCCGATCCACTATGAACATTCACAAGATCAAACAAGTAAAGCACACCGAGACAGATGAGTGAGATTTTGAAGCTTGTGCAGAAGGAGGGTCCGATGACTCTCTTTCCACAGCCGATATTTTACTTAGGGCAAGATTTCATGACATACAAATTCCCTATTACAAAGATGCATGGCTCTATTACAAAGATGCAGCAGGACAGTGACACCAATGATGGTGGTGACACTGATGATGTTAAAGGCTACATATAAACATAAAGAAAGGACATACCCTTTTACAAAGATGCATGGTTTTGACACCGATGGTTGTGATGTGGATGGAAGGTCTCTATGACATTGGCATGACACAGATTGAAGGTGAAGTCATAGATTGAAACATTATTTGATTACTTTTAAGATTATTTCACAGAAACACCCTCAGTTTATAGCAAAATTTGGAAATGACGGCCTAAAAATGGTAACCATACACAAATGTATAACATTCTGTTGCTGTGATCTTAAGTAACATGCCTATATATAATTTGTTTGGATTTAAATTAGTTTTTTTGGTAGGAAAAAAATTGAAGTAAAAAATGTTCATTTTCAATGTTTCTGTTCTATTAGTCTTTGAAGGCAACATCTTGTCGAAGATTTCCACACTTTTATTGTGTTAGGTGCTTCTAAAACCTTTGTCAGGCCTATTTTAATCACAGAAGCGCGGGCTGTAATTGATCCTGGCTTAAAGGGGTTTAACTGTCAATGAGAGTGTATCTGGCGTTAATACAGCCTAGCCAACGCTGCCGCCCTTGTGTGGTGTTTTTATGCTGTTGACTCGCATTTGTTGGCGTTGCGGTTAAATGGGCCTCATTGGGTAGGGGGACCGCTGTCGTCTAGATCTACTTGAACATGTCTGTGCTGGGGGTCGTCGCCAACGCCTATGCCCTCATGCGGAGCGGAGCGTTCACGGGTTCTTGTGTTGTCACCCAGAAGCTTAAAATTTTTATAAGGCAGTTAGATAATGCTTCCCGATGAGGGTGAATTATTGATGACCTTCTATGAGTGGGACTGGGCAGGCAAGCTTTTAACTCTCCGGAGTTGCTGCTGCTGCCTTGCTTATCCGGTAACTAAGGGACACAGAACAAACACTCAAGGAATGATGTAGTGTAAGAGAGTGGGGTGTGAGGTGTGTGGGGGGATCAAGCAAAAGGGCTGAAAATAAAAGTAGAAAAAAAAGCTTGCATTCTTTACAATGACTGTTGAGTTCAGCCTGGTCTTGGCAGCACTGAAAAGCTTTACATAAACACAAGAAGCTTATCCCGTTTTTCTAAAGTACAGACAAGTAGTATGGTGGCCTTCTTTTTATTTGTGGATTTCACAGTCGACTCTCTATTTAGTTGGAATGATAAATGTTCCCAGTTAGGTACCTGAATTAAAACAAGAATACTCACCATCTGTGAGTCATGTCATTTATTGGTGCTAGAATGGGCATTTGTTGAAGAGGCTTAGTAAATGTTAATACATTTTGGGAGTTTGCTTTTAAAAAAAAATGTTGTTGTTTTTTAATACAGTCCCTTAAGTGCATTATGCAATTAAATTTGAGCATTTTCCTCACCTTGGAGTCAGCTCTTAGCAAGGCCTGATCAAAAATCACAAAATGATAAATTTATGGTGTGGGATTATCAGTAGAAAGTGATTTTTTTAAATTATAATTACGCTTATCCTGGGTTGATATGAAGTCATTCTGTGTTGTTAGCTATTTCTCAAATTTGTTCACATTTGCAAATTAGTATTAGCCGATTATCATTCAAGTGTTTTCTGTCCCCGCTAGATCGACAAAATGACGGATTGTCAGATTAGTCGCCGCAATGGAGTCTTAATTAACATTGAATAGAGCTCCCACGATGCTCTGCGTGTCTTCAAATTGCACTTAAGAGACTGCAGCAGTGTTATGTCAAGGATTGTATTTGCAGGTACTTCTTTTCCACACAAATGAATTCATTCGATATAAAGTTAGAGACACTGTGGATTAATCTGCTCAGGGTCAATTCTGAACAAGAAAATCAAGTAGTGAAAAGCGAACAAACTCGATTGCAAGGGAAACAAGGTGGTAATTTTGTGCATTAAATGGCAAGAAAGCAATCCGACTTGTTCTGTTTCCTTCTGCTAATGCATCAGGTTGATTGCCGGTGTCTTGTTTCCAAAGAAACACAGAGCTGTTGGCCAAATGAATAGTCCATCAACATTCAGGCCAGCACCATGTGTTTGGATGCATATATTAAGTCTATGCATCATTTTCTTGATATTGGCGTACTGTAGAAGCGGGCAGCATGGGCAAAATTGCATTTGCTTCTTGTTTTGATTAAATACAGAACGGTAATTCAGAATAATCAGACAAATTAAACCCTATTAAATTGGCTAGTGTACATTATCTGAAAATATCATTATGAGGCCCATTTGGATGATTGCTTAATTTGTTGTAATTTAATACAAGCAAAAATGATAAACTGATACCTTCATGTGCATTTCCAAGCATTGAATTAGAAGTTATCGTGTGGAGATACAATAAAAAAAAGAATTATTCTGTTATTTTTAAACTTCCAACTACTGTTTATATAATACACGGCACATGCAATGGTTTAAATTTTCTGAAGTAATGCGATCACTATCATTTCTCACTTCATCATGGCAGGTAAAAATATTAAAAAGCCTTTTGAGTGTTAAAGCACAGTCTTCGACGAACCGTAATAGTATTGGCAGCTGTCCAGTGGGACTCATTTGGCTCGACTATTACCCCGCACCGTTGTGTAATGGCCACGCGATATGAGGCAATTTACCACAATGACGCCTTCGCTCCGCATTGCTGTGGTGTCATGAATTAAATCTAATTCGGAGTGTGTCGTATCGTTGTTAATCATCCCGGTAAATCTATGGAGACTCGCAGAGGATGCGATCTAATAGTTTTCGCATGAGAAAAAACGCGCCTTAGGTCTTGTAGTTGGAAAGATATAGCTGTTTTATTAGCAGGTCTTTTACGTGTTCAACCAATGCTACTTTATCCATTGCTTTGCGTTCAACACCCGCTGCAAACAAAACAATAATACAGACTCATATTAACCAATTAATTATACCCTATTTCAGTCTAATTATATTCAAGCTGTTTTAGAAAATGAATGAATGTCACAGCCACTTTGACGACAATTTTTACTACCTACTGATTGAATTGGGAGTGAACCAGCTTTTAAGGCTTTAGCTGTCTGTCACCCACCCAAAATTCGCAATAATTATTTGTGCTGCAGCCATGGCCTGTTCAGACCCTAAATGTAACTACATGTTTGTTTTCTAGAAACACAGCAGCGTTACTAATTAGCATGTGAGCCCCAAAATAAGGTGAGCCAAAGCACTGAAGATGCACGCATAATGAGCAGAGAACGCACATAACAGCTCAATAAACTCTGTGAAGATGATTGGCTGGAGCAGTGGGGGAAAAAATCTACCCTCGGGTGAAATCAAATTTTGAATTTACTACATTGAACGTGTGCCGTGTGTCAAGGTGATGAAACCAAGCTGTAACTGCGTTTGAGTGGCATGGTCAGAACATATGAGTTCTGACATTTTTGAAAAACCTGATGAAACTGGAATATAGTATATATATGTGATACCAATCTCTTAGCGCCTACACCGTTAGCACTTAATCCCAACCTTCTAACATCAAAAGAAATCATAAAAAACTGCATGAACGATTCTCACTAGGGAAAGTAGCTTGTCATCCTATTTAATTTTAGGTGACAATTCTTTCATCACAAATTTTGACATTCATCTTGTGCCAACATTTTTGGTGACCCTTTTTTTGTTGCAGTTCCTGGGTTTGTGTCATTGTTTAAGAAAGGAATATATGATGCCAGTTACTAAAGCCAAAGGTCTTACAGGCAGAATAATGTTTTTTTCTGGACTGAAACCTGTGTTTGAATTGCCACGGTATAGGAA
Source organism: Stigmatopora argus (assembly GCF_051989625.1). Classification (NCBI taxonomy): domain Eukaryota; kingdom Metazoa; phylum Chordata; class Actinopteri; order Syngnathiformes; family Syngnathidae; genus Stigmatopora; species Stigmatopora argus. The sequence continues at coordinate 10,883,943 of NC_135398.1, forward strand.
TCCACTGCCAGGTTAAAAATGACAAGTTCAAATCGAACATTGGAGGGTTGCGCAAACAAACAATCAAATGATGGACATGTGATTTCAGAATTCAAACGAGCAGGAGATTTTGGCAGACGTGCGTTGGAAATAGCATCAGGAGGAAAATAGAACAGTCTGTAATGTAGTCATTAACAAGTCGCCAGGTGTTTAGCTTAAGGTTGGCTTGCAGACATTTGTTTTCTTCTTCCCGAGGTTTGGGCCAAAGGTTTCTGTCCAATACGGTGTCAAACTGTTCCCTGCTTAGCACAAAGTACACCTTGAAGCAGTTCTCATTGAGCTGTTGCTCTCAGGCGAACCGAAACGCCCCCAGATCATGCTGTATATAATTAGAATCTGGCCTTTTTCTAGTAGCACTGGTCTTTTTACGTTAAAAAAATAAAAAGATTCTCTTGTGCCGTATTGTTCTCCACCTGCATGATGTGTGTCATACCATTCAAGTTCACCTAGCAATCAGAATATTCTCTAAATCAATAAAACTAACTTATGTATTGTATTGACAGTCCCCTTTTTAAATGTTGTTACATGCCATCCTAAAAAATATTGTGCTAGAAAAATCCAGATATACTAGATCCAGATCATATTTTTTACTGTATACATTTGTGCTCGTTCCCTAAGTGATGGCTTGGAGAGGCAGAATTTGTTATCAAACCTGCCTTCCCTCTCAATTCATGCCGTAGTGAAAGCACTGTGGTTCCATTTATTTATTTTTATTACTACATATTTTTTTGACCTCCGAAAAGATAACGGACTCACCTAGAAAACGCTGATGCTCAATGTGGAATTGACCCGTCCCAAGGTATAAGCACAAAATCTCCTCTCTTAGCAAAAAGCAGATGGAGTAGAGAGTGGTATCTTTGTGTTGTGGTTTGAGACGGAGTTGAATAGGCTCACATATTCCTTGTAATGATGCAATTTAACGTCAGCGTAAGATAGGGGTTAGACATTTGTATGCGCACAGGGGACACTTTTGGTTTGTGGTTAATGGGTGCAGAGGAAACGGTTAGGGGGAGGAAGAATATTTTCTCGAGACATTTTTGCGGTAGTTCATAGTGTCTTTTAAAATTTTGTGATTTTTATAATGTCTAGCTTTTCAGCGGAGATTCGTTATCATTTTTGTCATTTTCTGTTTTGTCACAATTTTGGTGGCCAAAATCTATTGTGCCATTTTATCGTAATCATATATTTTTTTTAATTAATATTTTATGGTAACTATTTTTGGGTAATTTTCCAATCACTGATGTAATAAGTCGCAAAGAAATTGAATGAATTAATTATATTGGGGGTTACAATTTTCTGTTAATGTTGTGTTTTACAGGGGTGGATTCCCTGATAACTTATTGTGATATTTATTCATGATTTCTCTTTTCGTCACAATTTCTGATTAAGCTTTTTTGGACATATTTATATGAACAACCTCAGTATACACAATTTACATTTTTGTCAATGTTTTATGAGGAGCAATGCTATTTTTGACAATACATAACATTTACAGCATACTAACAGTTGACTCACTCACCATAGATTTTCAATTTTAATTGAAGTAAGTTTCTCGTTTTCGCATAGAGGCGAGGTTGGGCGCGTGCAGCTAATGAGTGCAACAGAAAATGTGAGAATGAAGTGTGGGGGACGTGACAAATGTTATTTTCTGTAAATGCCTGATTGAAAATATGCACAACAATCTTTCCTTTGTCATTTTATGTTGACAAGAAGCAGCGAGTCTCGGCGACCCCACGGCTTTGTCGACTGATTTCAAGGTCAGCGCATTCATGTCAAGTGTGGCGTCAGAATTTGGCGTGACCAGCCTGTGAATATTTGTAAACCAAGCTGACATTTGCTTTTTGAAAGGACTTGTTCAATTGTGTTTGCTGATCTTTCAAATCCCAAACTACCATTACAAGACACGTACAAATGTCTACATCATGGGTGTCCAAAGTGATCCTCAACGGTTGCATTGGGTGCATGTTTTCCTTCCAAGCAATGGAGAATATATTTTCATCAATCTGGTGCCTTATAAGTGCAATTTGTTCATTGTAGTCTGGTGCTGCTTGTTTGAGAAGAAACCTCATTGGTTAAACTGACTGCACTGGATCAGTTGGAACAAAAACCTGCACCCACTGTGGCCCTTTGTGGAATAGTTAGGAAAGCGCTGGTCTACATAAAAGCCCTCTGCTGGGAGGGGTCAGTTTAAAATGTCACATGTATTCACAGTCCTTAAATAAGGCAACTAAATTTAAGATGAGGGCTAAAAGAGTAGTGGCACCTTTTCAAATGGCTAATTAGAAGAAACCTTACGACTTTTCTTTGGATCCTCCGTACCCCTTTCTTTCTTTAATGTACCCAACGCAAATCTGCTACTTCATTTAAGGTCGTCTTTGTTGACTTGACTTTATAGAGTTTCTTACTTGTTCTCACTTTGTCTTATCTTCAGCCTCCATCATTTGGCTGAAAGCCCTAAACACACCAACTGTTATGTGTGCTTTCAATAAAAGAATGCGAGTCTGCAGGCTTCAGGGTCTCAAGCAGCATCAGAGAACATTTAGCTGCACTTTTGCTGTTAGGTGTTCATTCTTTGTCTGGGAAGAAAGAAAAAAAGCACAAGGGCCGCAAGTGTTTTCAATTTGAGCTTGAATAATGTCAGAACATAGTTTTGAATAATAAAGGCTAAGAAGGTCTGGTAACATCCTAAAACTTAACTTATTGCTTTTGGAGTGATTCAATACTGCTTCATATGAATCAGATTATAAGTGAAATTCAATTTGAATGAATTTGCACAAGTGATGGCACCCGATGGTGCAGTGGTTCTTCCGCCTGACTCTGGGTTCGATTCCTACTCGGTGGCGGTGTGATTGCGAGCCTGAGTGGTTGTCCGTTTCAGTGTGCCCCGCGATTGGCTGGCAACCAATTCAGTGTCCCTCGCCTGTTGCCCGTGGTTGGCTAGGATAGGAACCAGCATTCATTTTCCCCCCAGTTCTCAGTTTTTTACAATTCAAGTAAATATGCATTCAAGCTATTTTTTTAAAGTGAAAACCAATAACTTGAGTCAGACTGGCCGGAAGTAATAAAATGCAGAGCTTACCGGAAAATAAACTTTGCTGCACGAGTGTAGCCAGTATTTATGTACTTTATTTTGCTAGAGACTGTTTTTGTTAGCAACTGAGTTCAAATGGGTCCAGAAATAAACTATAAAACCTTTGTAAGGTTAGTCCAACCAGAAGTCAAAAACGCATTTCACATTGCAAAGTGAGGCGCGTTGAGCTCCACCTTCATAAATATTGTATTGAGGAATGCAAATTGCCTTATATCACAAAAGTGAGACCCTTATGTGGTAAAAGTATCTTAATGGCAATTCTTTTTTTTATGTACAATTCTTATCTATATTTATTTGGGTACCGTTTCGGTTTTTAATCACAATTTTGGCTAAACTGACAAGGTTTTGTTTACTATTTTAGTTCTTTTTTCCCCCCGATGATATTTACCTCATTCACTGCCAATGATGGCGATGGTGCAATATTTTTGGACTCAGCGGTTGGAAGATACTATAAATAAAGACAGTAAAGAAAGCTCATCCACACATAACACACGGGTCAGCTGCATTCACTTTATTTTTTGGTTTTATTGTTCCAATACGACGAATCCCAAACCACCATTTTCAACTATCGCTAGTAACATATATCTCATCATCCGTGTTGAGAAAATGCAAACTGACACTAGACGTTTCTGGCAAGTTCTCTGGTGTGGATGAGAAAATGACACCCTTACCCCTGCAGGGTTTGGAAGCTGCATCCTGACAATCATGACATGACAAAGGACTGTCTCGGGAAAAGTATCCACAGGGTGTTCGTCAACCATTTTCTGAAGTTCCAACTCCCATGTATTGCATGTAGGGCATGGGGGTGGGGCTGCATGCTAAATTAGTAGTCATTCAAAGAGTTGAGGAAGAAAAGTAGTGTGGAAGCACGTCTCTATTTCAACTGGTGTGAGCATTACACTTGGACTTGCACATTAGTTTTGTGCCTAGTCCCACTTGATTATGCATGTATGCTCTCTTTATCTCCGTCCTTCTTGGTGCTGACAATTGAAAATAAATTAACATTCCCCAGGCTTTATTTTGGTCTCCTCTAAGCCCTTGGAGAAAACTTGGAAGTGGAGCCAGGGGGGTCAAGCCATACTCGCAGGCTGTCAATCCTCCTCGGTGACCCTTCCGCCCCTTTTCTTTCCGCAACCTCCCAACTCCATTTTTTTTCTTCTCTTTTTGCATTCCCTCTCCAATCGCCAAACCTCGCTTTCTCTTTCACTGGATGCCTCCACCTCGAGTAAGGCCGTGCTTTGTTTCACACGCAAAGACCCCCCACATACCCCATCCCCGTCTATGCGGTTATTTTAATTATCTTTTAATCGTGCCTCTTTTTTAATCCCAATTTTATTTTTCCTCTAAGGTGGATTTGGAAAATTTACCATTGGCCACAACTTAACCCATTCATCTCCAGTGATGATAGATTTCCCCCTTTTAGATTACCCAGGGATAAAAGGAAAACAGATTTAGTGTGTTCTTTACTGAAAAATATACACATTGAAATATCAAGGGAATTTCTATAGTACGTACCTCTTTATTCAAGAAACAGATGAAATGAAAGAACTTTTAGTTTGACCAGTTATGTATATCGTTTAGTCCATTAGAGTGAGGCATATTAATTCATTTTCTGAACCGCTTATCCTCACAAGGGTCGTGGGGGGTGCTGGAGCCTATTCTAGCTGACTTCGGGCACCAGTCGGGGGACACCCTGAATTGGTAGCCAGCCAACCGCAGGGCACGTGAAGACGGACAACCGTCCACGCTCAGCGTCATACCTAGGGGCAATTTAGACGGTTTAACCAGCCTATCATGCATCGTTTTGTAATGTGGGAGGAAACCAAAGACCTGGAGAAAATCCACGCAAGCCTGGGGACAACATACAAACTACACACAGGAGGACAGACCTGGGATCGAACTCAAGACCCCAGAACTGTGAGGCCGATACACTAACCACTCATCCGCCATGCTTGTTTGTAATATAGAGGTCATTATTTGCTATTAATCATGGTTCTGGCAACCACAAAACATTACTTATATGATCTTTAGTGTAGGTGCACCAGCCAGGAAACCATGTGTGCTATTTTGTTAAATGTGTAAAATTGATTGATAAATCATGTCTTTATTCTAGAAGCTTTATCAACAGACAAATGAACAATTTTTATCTCGCAGGTGAGCCAGGCAGCTACCATTCCAATTTTTCCTTATGTCTGCTTTAATGAAATGGAAACTGAAATGAATCTCAGTTGTAGATAATTTCTTAGTACCATCTTGGAAGTGTTAGTAATGCTTCACTTACCTTTTAAACTAGATTTTCTGCTTGAGAAGCTTTGAACCCCTTAACACTGTCGCCCTATTCCTCCAATGTGAAATGATGTCACATCTGTCAGTATTCTACTTGTGTAAAGGATCTTGATGTTAATCACCTAATCCCATTTTCGTTTTCCCTAAATCCTACAGAAATACTACCAAACAAAAACAGTGTTTTTGAGAAAGATAGGCTTGAGCCAGCCTAAGAAAGAAAGAAGACATGTTACTCAGCGGGATGATTTCACATGTTGAGGCGTTTGGGGTGAAAAAGGACCCCAGGGTTGTGAGGGCATTGGCTAGTTCTTACCCCCTAGAGTTCGGAGGGGCTCCTGGACTCAGCAGGGTAGCTGGGATGGGGAGTGGGGGGCTCTACATCTTCCCAAGTCCTCCTGTCAACTACTATTAGAATAAGCACGTGGCTCCTGGGGGGTTGTGTATTTGAGATAAATGGGCATGTGCATATTTAGGAAGTCGTGCATCTTGGGAGAATTGGTGTCGTGCCCACAGCTGAACTGGTGGCTTAGAGAAATATTTGATTGTTGAGCAGCCAACTTGAACGGCAAATGAAACCATAACCACCCGAGTTGAACCAATGCCTTGGCTGGGAGTCTGCTTCATTGCCACCGGGGTTTGATAAAAAATATATATCTATATCAATAAATAAGCCATCTGCGTTGCGCTCTATTGCCATCCAGCTGGCACTTGGATGTGGATCACGTAAAGGATGACTAGTGGTGACTTAAAATATGGTAATATGAGGTTTTAGAGACATTTCTTTTGAGTTGCCAAAAATATTCAGGCACATTTGGAATCAAGTCTTGAAAAGCCATGGGGTAATTATAATAGAAGTGCAGAAACATGTGGTTTTAAACAACTACTGCGTTTACCACCCACATATTCCCGTGCATTCCAACTGAGAAGTTGTGATTCTTTTTCATTTCTGTATTATAAACCACTATTTTATCTAATGATCGACCAATAATCTGGTGGGGCGACTAAAATAATAATTTTACTCCCTCTTTTAAAAAAGCAGCATTTGTAAACATGTATTTGCCTTGGAAAAACAGTGATAGTTACATTTTTTTTTCTTGGTATTTGTAGTCCAAAATTATGAGTGTCTTTTTGGGTTACAATGCGCAAAGCAGTTACCGAAATATCAAGGAAGTCATCAGCGAATGGTGTGAAACAGTCAATTACATTAATCAGATTTGTCAATTTAAAAAAAACATCTGAAGTTATGCACCTCTTATCATATAACTTAAATCCCCATACAATAGTAATCTTTTTAAACTTGTGCCGGCACTCTTGACAACTACTCAAAATGCATGCCATACTAAGTGCCATTGTGACTCATGATAAATTTATTCAGACGAATGACTACACATCCGAGCAATACCCAGGTGGTAAAGAATAATCATGAAGGTTGATAGGGTTAGATCTCATTAACAGGCTACATGTCTTTGCACAGGAACAGCTACCATGTGGCCTGTTTTGTTGGGACACATGGGAATAAACAAGACACAATATGTAAATGCCTTTATTGTATCCCTGCTAGCAGATACAGCATATATGCGCTTATATATGTGTCAATATGTGGCATTTGACTGCTGCTTGCTGTTTGACTCCAGTAAGCAGCTTATCTGTCTGCTGTCAGTTTGTCGCAGGCTGCAACCTTTTGCTGCTTTTACACACAACGGTGCTGTTTTAGACCCCCGCACCTTCCTCCACCACACACACACTGTTCTTAAAAGGGAAGAAAATAAAAAATCACACTAAGCAGTCATGTCTGTTTTGCCCGTGCAACTGCCATGTTTTATTTTTGTTTCTTTTCCCGAGGAAATGAAAGATAACTTGAGGGAACGGATGGCAGAATGAAGCATTCATTAGTGGCGCGTTGGCGAGTAATAAGTGCCAAGAACATCTTTTACTTTGTGTTCATACTGATGCCCTTGCAGGTGTGAAATGCAAAAGTTACTAGATTTTATTTTTCATAATTTATTTTATTTAGCCAAGCAGGCATTTGCTTTGTTTCGGTAGGAAGAGGGCATGCAGAACATTCATTCATTTTCTGAACCACTTATACTCACAAGGGTTGCGAGCGGTGCTGTAGCCTATCCCAGCTAACTATGGGCACCATGCAGGGGGCAACCTGAATTGGTTCACGGACAACCTTTCATTCATTCCAAAATTAAAGCTATATAATGAATAGTACTTGGCAATTTAATTGGTTTTTCAAAGAAATACTATATAATAAAGATGTCCCTGAACGGGTTCGCAAATCAAGCCCATTCACATCATTTTTGGAGGATCAGAATTAGGTGTAAAAAATATTGCTTTTAAAATATAGTATAGACACATTGGCTGCCATTGATGGCGAAAGACGTCCAATCCCTTTCGTCTGGGAAGGCTAGCAGTGGTCAATCGATCTCAGAGGTGCCCAGTTGAATACCTCCCTAGAAGTAAAAATATGGGGACCAATGTTTTGCACAGTTGGAGTGAGCATAACCAGTTTATGAGTTCTGTTTTGGAAGTTAGGCCTGACCGAAATATAATAGCTGATATCTTCATACAACGTTTAAGAGTATAGTATTGCTGGAAGGAACCTAGACCCCTCAAAATCCTGGCTTTGAAGATCCCTTTATGCACTGCAGTTGGGTGTGTGTCCGATAGCTGACAGTCGAGCGGACGTAACACTATTTAGCAGCATCAAGTGTGCAAATGTTAAATCCAGATTAGTGTTCTGCGATTAATATGGACAAGGCCCGCACATTACAGTAATGCCCAATGCAACATGACACTGCACGTGGCATCGTAAATCCACGGCTGGGAGGATAATCATGACATCAGCGCCCAATTTGCTCTCTTTTAACGCAGACTTTTTATGCGTTTTTCTGCAGATGTGAAGATGACTGGTGATGCTTTTCAGAGACCCACCCGTCGTTAACTTTGCTCCAGCTTCCTGAGCTCACATCTGAAAAATCTACTTTTATTGGACGGCTCACCTACTCGAGGTATAATGGCCTCCTCATCGTGGAGGTGTCCAGCCTTCTCCTGCCTCCTGCTTCTTCTCTGCTCCTGCCACTGTTCACTAGGTGAGTTACCACAGAAAAAGTGTGACGTTAATGAGATTCCGGTCAACCTTTTAAGAAGAGCCATATTCTTCTTCTTGAGGAATGCATTGAATTTGTTAGGCTGATTTGTAGTGGCAGTACAAAAGGGACTGTACAGCTGTTCAACAGCAAGGTTATGTTTGAGTTTTACTTCAATGCTTTCAGCCTTGGAGATGAAAAAAAAAAGTGTCAAATGTGTTGCTTTAAAGTCATTAAAAGAGGCGTGCAGGAATCACAGCACAATTTACTCCCTATATTCAGCTTTTCCAGGGGTGTTCTTGTTCAATGCAATTTGCTCATAGTGCCCCCTTTACATTTATTCTATATTTTTATTTATTTATTTGCCTTTACATGAATGCCAGGGCCGGAGCTCGGGCGTGTCGACAAGCTTCAGTGACAAGAAAAGCATTTGTAGTTTTCCATTTTAAAAGATTGAAAATTAATGATCTTCATTGAAATTCTTTGCAGCATAAAATATTGAGCAAACAAAAGAACTTACCATTTCTTTTCCTTATATTTCTGGCCTTCCAGAAGTGTTTATCCTACAAATATTCATTTAATATTTATTGGAAAAACTAAAGGTTTTTTTAACCTTTGACTACAAGAGAGCTGAAGCTGAAGGTCCTTTTTTCATATATTTTTTTACCAAACAATTAAAATGAACGTCCCTTTTAAGTATTTGCAAATGCCATCGGTATATTTGCACAGTATGTAACGTCAATCTCTTCCCGCCGAACTCTTTTCATCAGGTACATAACAGATTTTCCGTGTTCTCTGAGAAGCTGAACCCCCTCAGGAGTCACTTATTTTACTGCTGCCCAATCTAATTCCTAGCAGGACGTATACCTGTCACCCTCAAAAGTAGGGCTCTTGATTTGGTGCCAAAGTCGCGAAAGAAACGCCTCAGTGTTTTTAATTGTGTTCGGCGACACTTCAGAGCCTGTTTTTCCCTCCTTGCTTCACGTCTGATGTCTGCATTTGGCTGTAATTACAAGGATTGTCACAAAACACTCCCGTCTGCTCCATGCCCATCTAAACCACCAATGTTGCTTACAAGGCTTCTTGATGACAATCATCACACCTCCCCCTCAGCCTTTTTTGTTCCCATTGTACCCGCAACAAAGTAAACTAAAATCACATGCTTTTGTGTACAACATTGATTGTAGGTTATATACTGCCTTCTTTATAGGGTAGTTTGGTTCCCATTTGCATGTTGTCATTTCCTTTTCCTGTTCTCTGATAGATTTATCTCTGGGTGCCATTATAAAACAGCCATGACGGAGCAGGCAATCCAAGCAGTCTTTCATTGATTTGTGGATTTACTGACGCCAATATTGTTTTACACAGAAACAGTGCACTGGCTCTTGAAGAAGAGATGTCAGCTTTAGGCTTCAAGGTTAAGTTTAGTAGACCTGCAGAAAAGCTCATAAGGAGAGAATAGAGCTTTGGGCTAGCAAAATTGCCAGGGTTTAGGTTACGTCTAACATAAGGGCCCACTATGCTAAGAATTCATATTAACCATTTGTCAATAGGACAGGAAAAGTGCATGTGGATTATTTTTGAAACCATATAAGAAACAATCTTTTTCTCCACTCACTTCCAGCTGCTCGTACCCAAAGGATTCTCATGCTGGTCTGATTCAATCAAAAGGCCCTCTGTTGTTTGCTAATGACCTCCTGGCCCTTGAAAGCTAAGAAACTAATCAGCTTTTCTCCCAAAAGTAGGCACACTCACATCACTGCTATCACTAACTGTGACCAGCAGGGGAATGAGTCTGATCGCAGATATATTGGTGCACATACATCCACTGTGTGTATATATACACAAACTTATTGAGTTACCAAGTGAGATTTAGTGAGATCTACTTTTTCATTTCCAATGTGATACATATCCACTGAAAGATTCATGTTCTCAGAGCAGGCCTTAAAGTTCACAAAGCCAAGAATCGAATATGATGTGTGCACAAACGGTAAGGTATACGCAGCCATTTTTATGGTTGGGAAATCCAATTTGTGTTTTGTCTGGAGAGCAACAATTGTACAAACAAACATTAATTAATATTGCTTTGTGCGATTGGTCTGTCTCATGTCTTGTGGAAAAACTATTTCTATCCCTGAGTACTACTTTTTTACTACTCTTACAGTGAATAGTTTCTGCCAAATGACCAATACAAACACACCACACATTACCAAACCTTATGTTTCACATTCTATTTGTAGTAAATTACTTCTTAAAAATGTTATAGAAAACATTCAACACAACTACTGAGTTTCAGTCTCTGGAATAATCTCAGACGTTGACCAGACACACATCAATTGCCGTTCATGTTTGTTGGTTGATGTATATTAAAATTATTGTACAATATTTCCACAAGCTCACAATAGGATAATAATTCGGTTTATTCTTTTACATTATAACCATAAATTGAGCCATTGCTGATTGAGAGGAAGAATTCCCTTCGTCGGCTGGTGTGCCCTTCATTTAAGGGCGAGTGTAAAAATGGCTTCAGGTTCTGACACTAACTCAAGTGGAAAATTGCTGGGTGGTCTCCACATTCCACGTCTATGGCATTTATAATATAAAGCTACACTGAAAAAGAGGCGTCAAACTCGTGCCTTTTATTGGGGCCACTCACTTGTCCGTGCTCGTACGATGTCTCAACGAACATTTACTCTTTATTCTGCTGCTATGACACAACAATCGAACCGTTTGCTATTTAAACACTGAAGCTGACCAAGAATGTTGACAAAGACCACAGGAAGTAATCCCACTAAATCTGCCTTTTCTTCAGTTGTAAGTCTCCGATTTCAGCTTTCATTGGCTCACAATAGTTATGCGCCGGTGCACTTGTGGGCTGCCGCCGCGCACTGTGCCTGCCTTCTTTCATCATCAAACCCAAACAGACCCGATACCTGCATGGCCTACTTTAGAGCGTCGGAGCCCGGGTTTGGTACGCTTCTTATATAACGGCGCAAGGATGGGACAGGCATTGAATATAAATCAGCGTACTAGGTTAGAATTTGAACAGACGTCTTTATAAAGTCACGGTCCTCCAAAGTCGTAAAAAAACAAAAGTACCTATACTTAGCATTTAATAGACTATTCTGGCTGAAAAAAATGTGATGAATTAAAGATGTCATCCATATTTAATCTATAGGGGAAGACCGCTGTTGGTATTTTTATACTATTTATTCATTTTCTGACCCGCTTATCCTCATGAACATCGCAGGGGGTGCTGGAACCGATCCCAGCCAACTATGGCCACCTGAATTGTTGATATAAAGCAAGATGATGTGTAAATGATTAACCCTTGCACACTATTTCTTAAGGAAACCATCTTTTTACTATGTCACTGTTGCTGCAATGTTTGAAAGAGGCATATTAGGGTAAGTTAAGTGAACATTGGTTTTTCGTCCACATCACAAAAACATGCATTGTATGGTATGGTACACTCGTGCCCTATGATTGGGTAGCAACCAATTTCAAATGTACTCTGCCTACTGCCCATAGTTAACTGGAATAGGCTCCGGCATCTACGCCCCCCCTGAGCATATGTGCCACATAAAACGAATGAATGAATATCTATTAGTTAAGCACGAATGGAATCAAAATCAATCCAAATTCAAGATTTCCATCAAAATAATCATTTAGATATGCTTAGGCTTATGTTAAAAATAATGATTTTCAGTTAAACTAAATGTTTCCACAACAAAATTGTCCCAAAAAATAGAATTGCTTTGTATATTTTATTGCTTTTAGCAAAATTCATTATTTGGTATAATATTTTAGAAAATGAATGTAGAAAGAAACTACTGTTGAAACTAAATGAGAAATATTATTAAAGGGGAATAACAAACATTTAATTGAACACCTTTAATAACGCAATATCAGCTTTATTATTATCTAGAAAATGCATTAATGGTGTGGTGTATTTTCACCTCTGAGAAATACTGTGGTTTTACAAATGACAATTAAATACAATTTTCCTAATATAGTACAAGAAATGAGCTAAGGGTGAAAGAATTTCACTACAGTGAGGCTGGGGTATTAAGTCCATCCTCACTCCTCTTCCTTGTTTTCACTGTCAACAAATATACAATTTTATGTGTCATCCGACAAGTTGGCTTTGCAACACAATCATTCAGATCAGGATGCAATGTTTCCATAGCCTCACTCACCTTGTCTGACAGGTTTTATAAATATCAAACTATTGTTAAATAATGTCATGTGTGGATTACAAGCTTTTCAAATGTAAAGATTCTGGGAGACGGGGAGGTGCGTATAAATAAAACAATTATTTATAAGAATTTCCCTGTAGAAAAAGTGATGCGCCGAATAATATAATAGTTTAAGAAGGACCACGTCTTGCCTTTTCCGCTTTTGCTTGGATTGGGTTTCGCATCGTGCACATACCTTGTGGAGGAATACTATGCCTAACATATTCCAGCTTTCTTTTGATATGAATTGCCCTTGAAAATGCCTCCTAAGCGTCCTGCCATCTAAGGCATCCAATGACGAATACATGATGACAGTCACTGAAAAAGTGATGTTGCTTGATATGCTAAAGGGTTGCATAAGTATGCCCATTTAGCACGCCATTATGGCATAAATGTATCTACCTCGCGTTATATCAAGAAAGAGGAAGCAAACATTCGGAAAACGGCAAAAGAGATAAAGCCTTTGATGAATATTTCGCTTATATTAATTTTGCAAAGACTGGATCAATATTTTCTGGTTTTATTCTATTTGGATTGGATTGGATTGGATTGGATAACTTTATTCATCCCGTATTCGGGAAATTTCATTGTGACAGTAGCAAGAAAAGGCATAATTATAAGTTAGACAGTACAGTCGCAGAGGCCGCACAACAACAAAGCAAAAGCAAAAAGTACAAAGCAAATCAAAGTAAATGGAAACTGGAAAATGGAAGCAAAAACTGGAACCACATACACAAAGTCTTCCACAAGATGGGGAACTGCTGCAGACTGTGACCGAGGTAGAGAATATGCAGAGCCACACAGTTCCTCAGTAGTCTGGAGCTGAAGACAACAGTAGCAGAGTAGAACCCCTCGACTCCGTTTCCGGCCTGGTAAGCGCCGGCAGCTCTTCCATCTTATCCCACGATGGAATGGTTGGTCAGAAGCGTTGCCTCTCCTCCCGGCACATTTGTCCAGCTCCGAAACTCCGGCGGCATGAAAATGGTAAATGTTGCTCCTTCTGGCGCGTATTGTAACAGCTAGTCCCGTGTGTGTGACAGCGTAGGCATGGCTGAATGGTTCCAAAAAAGAAGTAGCCGAAAGAAGCCAGGCTAACAGAACAAGGAAAGTTGTAAAAACATTAAAGTAAAAAGTATAAAGTACAAAGTAAAGTAAAAAGGGATGTATTAAGAAATATTAAAATGTAATTAAAAAAAAGATAGAAGGGCTGTAAAACACGAAAAGCATAAGAGTGTACAGAGCTACTCCCACTGGCTCCCGCGTGAACGGCGCCATCTTGGATATTTTGAGCCTCCCACAGCTTGGTCACCACACCTTAGTGTATTGACACCAACTCACATACCAGCTTGAAGGTGGTAAAGGTTAACAATATTTTTTTTGTCTCAAGAAGTGCCATTGTGACAATTGAAGAGCCTCCCTTGTGCCACACTGGTATTTCCAGTCCTGGGCTAGCAGTCAATGAGTCGTGGTGGGAGTGAACGGATGAGGGGCTATTGTGTGCTAAATCCTCTCTGGCTCGGGGCCATCCAGAGCCAGTCTGTCGTCCATTGATATGCTTGGCTTGCCATTTCATAATTCATATTGAGCGTCGCTCCCGTTGCTTCATTGCGGGGCGATCATGAATTATCGGGAAAACCACGGGAGAGTCACAGATGAGCGGTCAATCTATGTGCCGTGATACATCATGCATCTGGACATGTTTCAAGCCATGAAGCAGGAGTTCATCATGCAGATTTAGTACCAGGAGACTTTAATTATTATATTTTTACTCTTCTTTATTTACCCCTAGGCTTTTGTCAGCCCGCCAGCCAACCGGCGGCAATAACAAGAAGCCATTTTAATAACAGCAGGGCGAGACGGAAAGTTTTGAATCAAAACACCACAGCAAATTGAAATGAGGCGGAGAAGCATGAATCTCCAGGATCAGCATTTCAGTCAGACTCGGTGGAAATGAAATACAACGACAGTCTTGATGGGGTCACCCGGCGTTTACGACCGCGATTTGTTTGCGTTCAACAAAGTGCATCCAGGAATTATATTTCAGTCCAGACTGTAAAATCAAGACCCCTTGCCCTAGACCTCTGCTTTTATTATGTTTACACAATTCCCTGTTATGAGGCTTTAATATCTCATGGTACAAATTACATTTTCTGACAGTTTGATTCCATTTTCCTCCCCTCTTAATTTCACATAGCCCGTCTAGTCACAAGTTGTGCAAACACCCAAACAGATGCTTCGAAATTTTCTCTCGCTTAAAAGCTGCCTGCACTCGTTTTTCTCCTAAGGCATCCCAATTCAAATAATAGATGAGTCCGTCTTACAACCCCAAATCTAGTTTACTTCAGAATTTTTGTATTAGGACCATATGAGTCGCTGCAGGGTTCAGCTGTCATAACAAGGAAGGAAGAAGGGATTCAAAGAACACGTTCTACGACCTAATATTTTTTTTCTGTTTAGAGTATAGACAAACACTTAGGGGTTGATCAAGAAAAAAGGGAGTAGAGACCTTCTCAGTTTCGGTTTCATGTATAGTTAATATGGGTAGAAAACAAGCTTGACAAATGAAACAGTGTTAGACTGCCAGATTCCCTCAGATAAAAGCCTTCCACAGTTAGACACCTAATTTTCTGTGTGCTATTCTACAGATGGGTCACTGATGGTCTTAGAGGTTCATTCCGCTGATTTTGGTCCTGGCAGCTTGGGATCAGATCCCTCTGAGTGGCTTTGTGATTGTGAATGCAAGTTTTCTATCTCTTTTTGTGCTCTTCTACGGACTGGCAACCAGTTTAGGGTGTAGTCTGCCTTTGCCCCAGTTCAGGTGGGATAGGCTTTAGCACCTTGGACCCTGAAAATGGTAAGCAGTGTTGAAAATGAATCAATGAATATTATACAATCCAACAACTAGACACGGAACCTCCCAAATATTCCCAAATTTGTGACAAGCAAAATCACCTATTCAAAGTTATTTCTTCTTTTTGTACATTTGAAAAAATATAACTGTGAAAATCAGCAAAGACTTCGGACTGATGACAGACGAGTACCTGCATATACTTTGCTGTGTGACAGATCAGAAATTGTCCTCTGAATTCTGCCTAGCAACATGCGGTCATGCAAACACCTAGAAAAATAGCTGGGTTTTTTCTTCTTTTTTCATTTTTCATCTTCTGTTGGGAAAAAAACTATCACATCAAGCCTTAATGGAGTGTTGTAGCATATTATCACATAGACTCCCACTTATTTTCCTCCTATAATGTATAACAGCACCACGCCCAGAAGAGGAAAAGCAATAAATATCCATTTGTAACTTCAAGATGATGTTTGTATACTTTTTGCTTTACTACTTGCTGGGCGCTGCTGCATAATAGGAATCTAATGATGTGAGTTGGTTGGGTTTCTGTTCTTCAAAGCAGGTTGTTGCTCAGCCCCACCACCAATGAATGCAGCACTGTTGCATTCACTGTATTAGTAATCTCCTCAGGCCATGAGAGCCTGTGCCTTAGAGCATGGCCACACTTTTCTTTTTTGTGCTCAGGAATTAAATGTCACCTCAGGGGTAGGTCACCTGCAAACAAAAGGCCACTAGCCGATTTGGAGGTCTAAACATTCCCCGATAAGGAAGCCCTCTCCTGCCGTGCAGGAAATTGAATAAGTATGCTACATAGAAGAAAAAGTAGAGCACAAAGACTGGTTTTGTTTGCATTGCGCTATCGCAATTGACCCTCTCATGTAGCGTCTTTCTTCATTGAGCGTGCGGGGGGCCACAATGGCTTGATCCAGGTTGAGAGGCAGGAAACTGTCCGTCATCAAGACAAGGTTCCCAACCCCCCCAAACTCTGTATCTATCTCCTTATCAACACTACTGTTTCTGCCCCCATCGAGCGGAATGCCGATGGAAGGGGAAACGAGGCAAGGTCATCATTCTCAAGTCCTTCAAAATGCTCAGCGGTGCATAGATAGTGGTGAGATTTAGGAAGGCATCGACATTTTGCCCTCTTGCCTAGCACAAAAAGTGAAGTAAAACATACTGTACAACAAGACATCATATTAAGAGTACCTAAGTGAAATTTCAAATTGAATGGGCACAGTGAAGGCTAAAAGACCCATGCTGAAGTCGCATCATTTGTATGGACGACATCGAGTTGGTAGAGGAAAAAAAACTTTTTTTTGCCTGGATGAGATAAGCAGTATACAAACCTACGCTAAGCCTGCATCTTCAGAGATAGACAGCAGGTTCTCCAACATATGTCTGAATTCTGTGACTAACACTTCAGCCATATTCATTATCATCCCTTTCGTCGCAATATATTCCTCTCAGAGCTTAAATCAAACCAAGTGTAATTCCTGTAGTTTTGTACATATCTGACGCTGTTTTATTTCACACCTGTTGATCAGCAATTAGGAATAACCATATTTTCATGAACATACAACAGTAAAATTTGTATAAACAGCATTGCATTAGTATAAAAAATCATATGAAAAGTTGGAAATTAGATGGTAACTTTATGAACATGGCTTTTTTTACACAGCGCTTCAAAGTAGGTGAGTGCAGACTTCTTGTAACCTCACAACCAACCATTGGTATTTCTTCCTGGGTTTGATATTTTCTAGAATCTTTTTGCATCTTCTCTCAGCTCCATACTTGCATGTTTTTACCAATAGTCAGCCCCCCATCATAGCACGGTTGACTAGTGTAAATATAGGCTAGATGTGGAGATGCAAGACTAAAATCAGAAACAAGAATATCTCCACCAATTTTAAATGCCAAACTAGGTGTCTGGCATGATACAAACACTGGAGCACACTACAGGTTAACCCTTTAGGAACATCCCACAATCATCCTTGATTGACTGGACGGAACGTGCTCAAATTTGACCCCATTATAAGTATATCTACCCTGCATTAGACTCTTCAAATATAATCAAAAATATATCGTTTACAGATGTAATGACCACAAATGGTCGTTCCCATTGTTGGCCTATAAACCAAAGTGTAAGTAGGCGTAACCTGCAGTTGAACATGGGCAGGACTCAATTCACAATTAACAGTTCAGTGGCACTTTGTTGAGTCCAGAACCCCACCCATTAAACGCAAGACAAAATGTAGAAAAAACAGTGTCAATTTCAAAGGTGACTTATAGAGTGACGAATGAAAAGCTGCTTGGTGAATACGTATGTAGTACATTTGTTGTTGCTGTTTGTTCTCTGACCTTTTGCGTCGATCTGTGTTCAATATTTGAGTGGTGCCGAGGACCTGGCAACCAGGTGGTCTCCTGGATTTGCCTTTTCCAGTAGAAGCCGCTTCAGTGGGTGGAGTATGAGACATAAGGATGGGAATACAATGAAACTCAATCACACCTCCTCATTCCTCGTTATCATCATCTCTCTGCTTCATCCAGCACCTCGAGGGAACATACCTTTAGTAGAAAATCCAGCTGGGCCTTAAGTAGTGGTGCAAGAAAGAAAAAACCCTAAAAGGAAGTCGAGAGCATCTTAAGCCTGTAAGGAAAAGTGTATTTCCATGCCATACTTTGGGGAGTTAGTATGAACTCACCTCTTTCGGTGCGTTTCATCTACTCCCCACACAGAAAAGAGCCATGAATGTCAAGCGAGCAATGAACTAATTCTGTCAGAATGGCACTCGCCCCAGAGCATGTGTGCTTTTCATCTTTTGAGTAGCATCTTGCTTTCATTGGTTTAGCCGTGGTGACAGTTATTTGTCTCTTGGAAAAGGTTTGTTTGTTCTCACAAAATGACTTTGTGATAGGAGTTGCTACCTTTCATCTCTTCTCAGTTGGTTTATTCCATTCAATTGTATCGCTGACCACTTTCCCGCTGCGTAGTTTTCTTCCAGGTGCCATGCTGCCAGAAGTTCACAACTCTTATTAAACCAATCATAACTCAATTTTTTAGATAAAACATTATTTGCGATAGGTGATACACTAGCATTAGGAGTAACATTTTTCAGATAGTTATGTATTATAAAATTGTCATTCTTACCAAGCATAAAACTGTGTTTGTGCGTTAAAATTAGTTAAAAGGTACTGGGGTATTTTATCGTTTTACCACCAGATATAAGATTTTTAGCTTTCATTGGATTTTTGTCATTTTCAGTGCAATAGCATCAAGTTAATTTAATCCTTGGAGAATGGGAATGATATCAGTGTGCATACATATGTTTAATGAAAAAGGTCAAATTGCTACTGCCACAACAACAATATTGCACACACGCTACCTGTGCCCTGTGAAACTCAACTTCAAAATAAAAGCTCCAAAAGTCATTCATATCTTCAAAGCAGTACCTACCTGTAGTTCAGCAATAATTTTAGAATTAACATATGCAAACAATGTGAAACAAATGATTCCTAACCTCGTATACTGTTATTGATATGTTTAATATTTCCCGCCTTGACGAATGAATGGATATTGGATGAATCGGTTTATCTTCCCCTCTAAGGATAAATGTCATTGTGTTGAAGGCTGACCATTTTTGCTTGGTTACGTCATGTAATTGTAGTGACTGAAATTGTTTATCATTTTATTTTGCTAAAATAATTATGATGAAAATGGCCGTCATTCATAGCAAATTGCATCACATTCTGGACTCATAAAGTAGTCACAGTAAAGTGCGGTAAAGACATTCAAAACACTCAAATATCTAATGATATTTTGAGAAGAAGAAGAAAAAGACCCACAATGATTATATTATGGAAAATGTGGAGTGTCCTTGCGTCAGTTTGTAAGGGACTGGAAAAACAGCATCACTCATATACATAACCATAAACCTCTTGCTTCACCAGACGAATTTTGCTAACCCTGAATCAAATGTTTTATGATCATGATTCATGGTGTCAGTGCTTGGCTGATGAGCATGCTCAAAATAATAAAACGGGTGTCATAGTAGATGTAATAATATGACAACTAGCAATATCAAAAACACATTTTGGTGTGTTTTTTAAATTATTTTTTTTAATTTTTTTTGCCTGTGTCTGAGTGAAACTTGACTGGCTCCTGTTCAATTTTTTCACTGGTGACAAAGGCAATGAGGCTCAACTTATGCAGTTGCTTTGACCGCTTTTGATTATTTTCTGCTTCAAGAACCGCAAGTGCTTCCAAACATAAAACACCCCCTGTTGCAGCTAAGACGACGGGGTTATCATGACTTAGATTGTTGCTCTATTTTCATGAAAGGTATCTAATGTTCACTCATCTAGTGAACAAACTCAAAGAGTCTTCTATTCTTCCATGATGGTATTTAAAATACAGTAAAATAAAAACATCATTCCCAGGCACAGATGGCTTTCATGTATTCCTAACAGGACCAGCTGAGGAATTTGTGGATCACAATTTGTTTTAATTGAAATTCAGAGTATTAGAGGAAAAATATTTTCTTACTATTTTTAATGTTTCTCTTTTAAATTTGGGAGAAAAAATAGTTATGTTCGACACTAAAGTATGCAGGAATCATTCAGGTCTGTGACGGAAGTCCTTTAAACTGACTGCCAAACATTTTATCGAATATAGTAATAATAGTTATGATGGTGAGACTGGCAGATATAGCGATATTTTATCATTCTCGCTACCAAACTTCTGGGTCATATTAACCCAGCCAATCAAATATTGTAATCAAACTCAGTCCAGTGGACCTCTTTTCCATTTTACATATTTGATCTTAAAATTGCATTGGATTTCTGGAGTTTGCTGGATAAAGTCACATTTTTTTTATTACTTTTCAATGTTTAGCAATTAGGATTTAAGAGCGTTGTTTGCAAAGTGATAGTCTGATGTGTTCTCTTTCAAAGATGCTCCAATATACCAATTTTCTTTACTGCATTTGAATTTGTAAAAAAAAAACAAAAAAACAAATGTACTAGAAAGCTTAGTAAATAACAGCTTTCTATTTTAAAATCCTCCTATTGCAATCTAGAGTGTCTGATAGCAGCCGTCTGGGAAAGGGCGGGCGTGGCTGCGGCTATTGTGGTCTTGTCAGACACCGTCTTTAGAAACAATTCCCAACAAGACAGGCCCCAAGCGGATGGACTTAAGTATCACGGGAAACACTAGCAAAATGTCTACCACTACACTGTGAGTGTTAGGCCACATGTCAATGCTTTAAATGAAATCGGAGATATTGTGTTTTAGGTATTTCAAATACAGGTGTTGTTTTCCTCCCAAATCTCCTGGCTCATCTCACACCCTGCCGGTAGGCGTCATTCACATTCACAAAGCGACCGCTCATGCATTGCAACACCGGTAGATTTCTTGGAAATATGAGTTACTGTATCAGCAAAAGCAGCTTTTGACTGTTGTTTGGACTGTGCCATGTGAGATTTATGCTACAATCAGGCCCACTTCAGTAATTTACCTTCTTTGGGATTAAAAATCAGCAGTGATTCAGAGTCTTGAATATCCAATGTCAGTAAAAGATTATTCTGAGCTATTATCCTGTAGTGTGGATCTGTGTTAAAAGTATGTTTATTTGCCCAATGTCTCCAACCCGTGGACTCTGAGATCGGGTGTGTTTACCTCCTTCTTGCCTGGTGTGAGGACGTTTGTTCATGGATGTGTATCTTTAAAAAAAATGGCATTGGTCATTCCTGGAAATTAAACACACCCAAACACATGTATCTTCTTTATTTCCTAAAAAAGATACCAAAGTACAACAGTCTATTTTAAATTTCACTAAAGGTGCTTGTACTACTTTTGTTTTCATCTGTTATTTTCAATATCTGGGAAGTAGAATGTGTTCGCGCCTTGACTTGTCACTGCACATTGGAAATTATTCCACTTTGCTCTCATGACTACTGAGAATTAAATCATGTTTGTCCTACTTTCTAAATTCCTGTTGCAAAACTGCGTTCTAAAAAAAAAATAAAGTACTCCCTGACCACCGCGGATATGGGATTATAGAGGCATTCCCGGGCCGTTGGAGGCCAAGCTTGACTCTCAGATCTCCTCTTGGGCTCTCGGTATTATTGTGAAGCAAACAACATAAAAAGACAAACAATCTTCAAGTGCCCCCGCTGTGGCCGCGGCGGGGACGCTCTTATTTGACTAAAGGCTACACCCTCCTTTATGCCTGCAAAGAGAGTGTCTCCGTCAAAGGAACAATGGGGGCCAGACATGGGGGGGAAAGGGGACCTATTTGCATGCAGCTGTTTGCCGTTTCCAAAACCACAAAGGCCAATCAAAGGAAGCTTAATGGGGGATGACAAGCGTCAAGCAACGCCTCTGCGCTCCGTCTGTGTCAGTTTTCGCCTGTCTGTCTAACTTCCAAAAACTATACCACTTTTTTTCCCCTCCGAATTCCACTCTTCCTCTGTTCTTTTATATCATTTGGAAGTTAGACTTTAAAGGTCGGACATGACTACAACTTAGATGAACTTCAAGATTTGTTTCGCGGTCTGGCAACCCCAATGGCCAATGACAATATTTCGACTTTCATTATCTTTTCATTTCACTTTCAGGGGTTTTAAACGCCCCACATTCTATGCGGGATGTTTCAGATGCACACTTCTGAGCTTTCTCGCCATTGCCAATTTCAAGGGTGTTGATCGAAAACAAAATATGTATTCGAAGCAGGGATTTTCAGCTCTGAATAATGGTGTGTCAACCGAAGAAGTAGTGGAGAAAACAACATATTGAGGAGCCTTTCTAGGGCTGCCTTGGCTCTCTCTCTCTCGAGCTCAATAGAAGGCTTAGCAGGCAGGTCAGAGGGAGGAATTTGAAAAGCTACTTTGCTCACAGTCACTCACTGACCAGAATGCGTGATAAGGCTTCATGTCAACAGGGCTGCGAATAGGGATCACAGCCAATTATGGGCAAGGCAATGTAGTTGCTATGGAGATTAGACAAAATACTCTATATGAAACGGGTATTCAATTCCCTCACTGGTCGTGTACGTTCATGTTAGTCTGGGCTACAGATAAAGATTGACCAATCAACCACGTTACTTTCATTTTTCGAATCGGTACATTCAAAAGGATTATGGTATGGATTTTTAGCCCTGGCAGTCATCTTGATAGCCATTCCCCTTCAAGCTTGTGACCTTCATCATCTCCAAACTTCAACAGTCAAACCCAACGCCAGATGAAAGGTGTTTAATACGTTGCCGGGATGATGGAATTGTTGCACGTATCATCTTGTCCACATTTGTAAATGTCTTTGTGAATTGGAACACAGACACACTGCAAGAGTCCCAGAACTGTTAATTCAAAAGTCGCAATCGCTGCCAAGGTGAAAAGTCTCATCTCAAAGCTCTCCATATAATTGTTAACGAATGTTGAAGGACAAATGTGAGTTTTCAAGATGTCCATCAAAATCTTTGACCTGTTTGGTAAGCAACAGGCCCAGCAGTTAACCCATGGATGTGTTTAGATAAATTAAGTTTGGAAGTTGAGTATGGTATTTAATTGTTCGAATGAATGCACATTGCGGCTAAATTAAGTTTCAAGCTTAAGTTAAACTGAATATGCTGAAATTATGCTCACAAAAAGTCACACCCAAAAATCTATTTACTCTGTATGAAATCTCAACTTTCTTTTTATTGCATGAATGTCAAAAGATGGATACTATATTGCCAGCTTTTATCATTTGGCTTTCTGATCTTTCAAGATGCACGAAATGCGCATTCTCAAAAAGAACAAGGCTTGCACAATACATCGTTTGAACATCACCATTGCAATGTGCACATGCAAAATACCTACTTTGAACGGTTGGATTTAAGTTGAAAAATATAAACAGTTACAGCAGTAAATTGCTTATCCCGATACGTCGATTAATAGGCTAATGAAAAAAACGTTATGAATGTTAGATAATGAATTTTTGGATCAAGTTTAGAATTTATTTCCCACAGCACACCATGCTCAAATGTGTGCATGTCGGACCAATATAGCATTGAGATTATTACCTCCCCTTCAAAGTGAAAATAAATTAGAGTCAAGAGTCATGGATTTATTGTTACGCTTACAACACATTCATTCATTTTCAGCAACCGCTACACCTTCTCGGGGTTGCAGGGTGTTGTACCCTGTTCCAACTGACTTATGTTGAAAGGCAGACGACACCCTACACTAGTTGCCAGTCAGTCAGTCATAGGGCACACTAGACAAAGACAGACAACCATACGCACTCACAATTACACCACCACTGAGAGGGATTCGATTCCATGCTGCCTACACTGCGGCTATCCAACAAATTTTACTATACAGTATTTTCATAACTGTCACACTACTCTTTCCAGTCCAGGTCAAGAAAGTCATTATTGAAGCCAGGATGAGGGAGAATCAATTTGTCCTTTAGAAGGGGAGTACCCTCCCCTTAACTGATCCATCGTTAGCCTCTGACCGAAATGATTTACATGAGTGAGGAGGGGCCCGCTAGACACTCGGATAATCAATACCCGGACCTCTGTTGACGATAGCCGTGCCATCTTGCCTGAGAGCTTTGATAAATGTGATGAATTGTGAGTGGACATCCCTGAGAAGAGGTCACAAAGGCAGATGACGTACGTTCCCTCGTGCGACGGATTCCCTTTTGGATTTTAATACCCTGTGAAATGCATTCCTTCCCTGGCTGCTGTGATAAACCCGTCACTCCCTCCGTGAGGAATGGCAGGCGCGATGATCATTAGTCTTGGCGGTTAAGCCGCTGACTCCACTCTGTGTTTTATCAGCCGCCATCCCGCCCGGGTTCTGCGGACGCTTCGGGTAATTGTGGTTGTTATTGGGATAGATGGAGTGACCCTGTAGCTCCCCACGCACTGTTTGGCTCTACTGACGTTTCCTAATGAGGTGATAAACAGTGGAGCTAAGCAGAATCTACTGGCCTTGACACGGATCATGTTATTTTTTAGAACTGGTCATCGGATGAATGTAAGGAACTGATTTGTTACAAAACGATTGTTGGAAGAATATTACAATTCATGTCAAGTAAAGCTACCTAAAAAGATTTTGACTTCTCCATATAAGAAGAAGGGAATGTCTTTTCCATTTTACTAACTTAGACAAGTTAAAAAAACGATGCTTGGTATTTATTTTGCTTGAACACATTTAAGGATCCCAACGCAAAGTGAAAAACGTGAAAATAAAAACTGCACTAAGAAAAAACCGCGACCAGACACAGTCGGTCGCATGGGATCAACCCCAGTAATCACATCAAAATGAAGCAATGAGATCAAGGTTTTAGCGACTCGAATTCTCTCTTGTGATTGGCCGAAATGGCCCTCTGCAGCACCCGAATCCCACCACAATTCCACAAGTAGGGTTGCGCCACTTCAAGCACAATATATGATGCAAATCCTCTGTAGAAGCTGCTGGCTGTAGACTCAGCTTAGCAGTTAACTCTAGAATGAACCAAGATGTTTCCTCATAAGGCGTTAAAAAGCAAAGTGAAGTAGAATCTACTCGCCTTCTTGTCATTTTCAAATTTTGGGCTCCTTCCACGATCACCATGTGCAGTCTTCTTCGCCATTGCTACAAACTGAACCGTATACTTTTCACCGTGAAGGTTTGACAGCCAGCCGTCTGTGTTTTTCACGGCGACAGACAAAGCATTTGGCCTATTTTTTTAGGAGGAATTTCAAGACAGTCACTTGAAAAGTTTGAGCTTTTCAAGCAACTCTAATTGCGTCGGTCTGCGGCTGTCAAAAGAAAGAGGGTAATTAGAGTGAGGGGGCAAAATGAACCCGGGGTTGTAAGTGTTGCTGCGTGACAAAAGCTCGAGTCAGCCAATGGGACTTTGCTAAAGGTAGCAGACTGAAGGAAAGGCTAATTAGGAGAGAGAACAAATTCCAACGCCGGCTGCCCCCTTGGATGCTTACAATTGCAGTGAACAGCAGCGATTATTGACAGTTCACGCAGCTCTCTGCATGCACTCCATAAATGGAATACATTTACATGTTCTACTTAGACTCTACCTAATTGTTTTTTCGTCTCAGAGCTGCAAACAGCTGCAATCTTTAAAAACTTTTGATCATTTCAACCCCACATAATGGATTTTCTCCTTTTTTGGCATCTTTCTTCTCTCTGCAAAACCACTCTCTCTCTGTGAAATTGTATTTTATTATTCAGAAAAGAGAATACGCGTTAATAGCCTATTTCACTCTAATGTCCTGGAAGGAGGGTCATTTTTGCAATGAAAAAACTAATTTTCTCCCCTGCTTAGCATACTTACTTGGCCACACTCACCTTCAATTCCATGAAATGATTTTTGTGAGGACTCCATTTTTATTCGAACCCCGTGTAATAAAAATGAGGATCCTGCTCTCGAGTCTAACTGATTTTTCATTTCGCTCCATCTTGCCTTGCACAGCAAAAAAAAAAAAAACGTAAGTCTTAAAGTTCAGTATTAGCAATTGAGGGCAGGTCATCTTGAGATAGCCTATACATACTCAAGGTTTCGTGAGGTTAATCCAAAATTAACTTACATTTTGATCTTTTAGCTAACACATAGTTTTTTCCTTACGCCTGCCTTGCTTTCAATGACTCAACATCACTGGATGCCAAGATTGTAAATAATTTAGCATTATGTTTCTTCTCAGGCTTCAGCCGCGCTGCACTGCCCTTCGGCCTTGTTCGGCGGGAGCTCTCATGCGAGGGCTACGCCATCGACCTACGGTGCCCCGGCAGCGATGTCATCATGATCGAGACGGCCAACTACGGGCGGACTGACGACAAGATCTGCGACGCTGACCCATTCCAAATGGAGAACGTCAACTGCTACCTCCCTGATGCCTACAAGATTATATCTCAAAGGTGCCTGAGAGATTGGGTTTGACATGATACGCATGTAAATATTTTGTCCCCTCGAAAATACACTAACTACGAAAGTATAAACACCGGCATCTGCCCTAACGATTCAAGTGAACAAAGCAAAAGGCAATCATTGCAGTCTAGATTTGTTACATCAATTGTGTCCAGTGGGTGTGGTGAAGAGTGGAAACATTGACATTAACTTCTTGAAAAAGAAATCCAGATTGGCTCACAATTTGCAAGATTTCAAACTCTAAATTTCGACATACCTCTATGCTGTATAAATGATAACATAAAGGAGGATACACTTTTACTTAATTGTTTTTGTCTGCAATTAATTGGCTGGCTGCTGCCCATAGTTAGCTTAGATAGACTCCTGCGACCCTCACGAAAATAAGCAGGACAGAAGACGAATGAATTAAGTGCATTTGTCAGCTGCCATTGACCGTAATACATGTCCAATGCACTTGACCTAAGATTGGCCCCCTCAAACATAATCATTCACTGCCATAAATTAACCTAATATTTATGCATCTGCCTATGCATCCCTCTCCTCCATCTGTGTAAATGCAAGCACATGTATAGACACTGGTATTAAGGCATTGCATCTAAACTGTGCAGGTGGATCTGTTGTGAAACACTAGCTTTTGACGTCCACAGATACCCCTTTTATTGATGCTTTATTACTATTGCATTCAACTGCTTCCTCCACCAAAACCGATGGGATTAATTGTAGACAGGAAGGAACTGCTATATGTTTGCAGTGTGCTTCTACCGACGTTTGAGTTATTAAAATTAGTGCAACTCCCACAGACTGTGAGTCACCCAAAAGCCTCCTAATTCCCCATCTGGGGCTCTGAGCTTGCTTTGTTCAAACACTTGTACCACATGAAGTGGTTGTGCCTCAGGTAGCAGGCAATGCTCATCACGCCGCCTTTCATCCACCTTAACCTCTCACAGGATGTTGCCTCACTGTCAAACGGTGGTGGCAGTGGCAACACTTCACTGCACTTGCCGCCCAGAGGTGTGTGTATTTTTCAAGGCCAGTGGATGTAGTATTCATAAATAGTAACCATCAGCTTGTATGCACAGAGCACTGTTCGGTTCAGCTGGTTTCATGTTATCTCCCCCCTATATTTAAGATGCTGTGCCATCGTTTGGCAATAGAACCGTCTCACCCTGTCCTTCTAAATTTACATCCCGCGTCTATGCTCTCCCTTCAGAATGACCATAGCCCGCCTCGCCGTACACCTCATCCGTCAACAAATTAAACTCTCGGCTTCACTCCCCTGATGAAGCCCCCCTCGGGAGTGGGTGAGCGACGGCAAAAAAACAACCGCCAGATTTATTCTGACGACTGAGATCATTGGGATCAGAGAGAGTGTGAATTACGGCTGATGCGATGACAGCAGCAGAGAAGAATTCGCTCGACTTTGCTCTGTCTTTCTTAGAGCTTAGCAAATAAAACTTTCTAAAAGAAGACAATAGAGAGACATTATTGGTTTGTGATAAAGAACGCTTTCAATTGAGAAACTTTTCCATTCCTTGCAAGCCTTCAACGCTAAATCCAATCCATCTGGGAGTGCCAGCAGTGAATGATCATGTTTTTGTCTTATTGACAGAAATAGATGTCCAATCCATTTTGGCTGGGAGCACTGACAATTTTGAGTCACTCCCTCTTCAAACGCTTTACATATCTTTCGCCAATAATTGCAGCCAATGTTAGCACAGTTTATACAACTAACTCATTCAGACACATCTGACAATCAGAATTAACTTTGACCGGACACATCTTTTACTGTTTGAATGTGGGTACCCCGCATAGTATTATCTTTACTATCCATGGGGTCTTAAAAAGTCCTAAATTTACTTACCTTGACAAAATCATTTGGCTTGCCCGATAGATATTAAAATCCTTAAATTTAAAAATGTCCTACATTGCACAAAATTGTCTGACAAATGATCCCACACTAAAATAATCCATGGACCAAAATACGGCATGTGCGGGCTTTTTAATTCCGCTGGATATTTGATACCGCTTCCCTGACCCACTCATAAAGAGGCTGAATAAATCCTGCCCTGCCTGGTCAGAGGTGCAAAAGGATAGCAGAGATTGAAAATATGTTTCTTTCTTTCTCCCACCACGAGAGTAAGCTCAGTGCAATAGAGCTGCAATCACATGCAATGGAGGCCTAGTAAGACAAACACTAGTTTAATCAAGAGTGGACGTTCTTTTGTCTTGAAAAGAACAATAAAAGTTCTTAATGTAACCAACTGACCCACATAACCAAGCAGCAAATATTACAAGTATTAGATAAGCATTACTTCTAGGAAGTATTTTACATATACAACATATTTTAATGGTTTTAGTTCACCTTTTACATAGAAGCAGAAAGTTGCCATAGGTTCTAATATAGTGAGTGAAATCCAAATTTTAAGACCCCCCAAAATGCTAAGCTCGACAATACATTACCTCATAATTTAAACATTTTACTTCACCACATGCTGATACGTGACTTGGCAAGTTTTTTTTTTAAAGAAAATGTTTCTTTTATGATGCCACCACCATTTAGTTTGAGTAACGGCAGCGAGTAATGACAACCATAGAGCAGAAAATGCATCTATATTATTGCGACCTCGGGAAGTTATGTATTTGTCCTGTAAGCAAAGTTGAAATTTAATGTGAATATGTGATTTACAACTTGGTAGGATGGAACACCAGCAACTCAAACATTTATGCATAAGTAATTCACTTTCCAAAGACTTTACTCACAAAAAGTGTAGTTATTGAGATTAACTTTTATGCTTGAACAAAATTGGTCTCTCAAAATTGTTGATTCTCTATTTTTTTATTTTTTTGTATACTACGGTCATAGTCGCAACTGTTTTGAATTTGGTATGCATTGGCCTACATACTCTAAATTGTGTTTTTCCACAAAAATCCAAATACTAATTGAATATTTTTTTTTTAAATGAGAAAAGGTTTGGTTTTCTATAGATAAAGAAAGGTAGTGAAACGTGGAAATGGTGAAATTGTGGGCCATAGCCAAATACACCAAATTATTATAAATATTCAATGTCTTCTAAAGCAAATGTAGCGTGTTTGAGAAGTGATTATGCTTGCCTCTTTTGTCTGTCAACACATGGCATTTATATGCATCTAGCACATAAAAGTCCATGATTCGCCCTTTGCTGTAATTATTGTGCAGAACAATCCCATTTGTGAGGACTGACTAACAGCACTTTTAAACATGCCCTACAATGTTTAAATGTTTGTCCGGCTTGTGCAGCAGCAGCTGACCTTGTGAAATATTCATCTCGGTCTCCCTTTGTTTTTTTTCCCCATTGTCTTTGCACCTCACTTACATTCGCATTTTTCCCTGGCCATCCCTCTTCCTGAAATGAACTCGTTTGAAGTGCAGACCCCCTATCCCACCACTCCATCCCTTCCCTCTTTTCCATTCCCACTCTTTCTTAAGTTGAATTTTGTTTGCATCTAGAAACATTTGCAAAAAAATGCTAACTTTAACAATTGGCTCACTGCTTTGTTGCGGATGTTTTTCTTATTGATGTGTTTTGTTGTACACGAGCAGGGGGAGCGTCTCCGCTCGCTTGTCTGTCTGTTACATGTCATAGCCACCTGTCGCGTGATCCTTTAACGAATGTCTTTCCTCTCCATAGACGCAGACGTTAGAGGAAATACCAGCTCTAATACCTGACATGTCTTTAGCTGCTATTTTTATGAGCTCTCAACCCGCAATGTCTGCATTTACGCACACGCGACAGGCCTTTTACAGTGGTACCTCCAAGTTTCCCATTGACATCAATCATTGTCATGACACATTTTCCAGGATTTAATTACTGTTACCATTATGGGAGGCACATGCACCTTGGTTGGACAGCAGCCAATTGCAGGGGACTGATGGAGCATTTAAATTCACACCTCAAATCAAGTTACACTTCAAGTAACCTCATGTTGCTATTATTGGAATCTAGAGTACCCAGAGAAAATCCAGGTGAACACAGGGTAAAAATGTAAACTCTGCACAGGAAGGAGAGATTCAAAGATAAGAATCCTCAACTAATGAATTGAGAGGCAGATGTGTTGAATGGAAGAGCCCTGCTGGTATTTCCTCATGAATTGCTCTGTTTACAAATGTTACAGGATGCTCTGTTACTATGATTAGTTTCTAAAGAGAAGTAATCCCACTCAGCGGACTTGTTTGGGTAGTAGTTTGATTTTACAGCAGATGAAAAGCACCATGGTACTGAAACACACGCGGCTACTGGATCAAATCCAATCTTGTGACCAAATCCGATACTGTCCGATACTCTAAAAATAGCCGTACCAGGCCCCGATACCGATACTGAATATCGAATCGGGAAATCACTAATGGTAACATAAGAATCAATTTCACGAGTCATTTAAGAAACAACAAAAATACATAATTGTGATTATCAAAGGCCAAAGTCTACATTGTCGCTATTCTCCGTACGAGTTTTATCTCAACATCGTCAAACACTTGCAAGACCAGCACTAGCCACACAGGGTCAAAATCAAATCAAGTCACAAAAAATAGGCAACAGTCTAGTTTTAGGGTATGGAAACTTGAAGGTAGCATCACACGTTGCCATAATGACGAGCTACGACTTCTCACGACCGCCGCCTGTGCCGCCTGATCTCCCTGCGGGTGATGACATCTGTGGTCAATCTTGTCTTATTCCCTCCAGGTGCAACAACCGTACGCAGTGTGTGGTTGTCACTGGCTCTGATGTCTTTCCCGATCCATGCCCCGGCACCTACAAGTACTTAGAGGTCCAGTATGAGTGTGTTCCCTATAGTAAGTATTACCACTACGATGAATGATGCTGCTGCTGTTGTTATTGTGTGTTGTGATTTTTATTAAACGCATGTCACAGAGCGTGGCGTGTCACTTTGTGTTATGGCGCCAACATTACAAGCTCTAAAGCGCTGCTGTTATTTTATGGCAATTATAAGCAATGGCCCGCCAAGGGACCACTGTGACAAAATGCAGCACTGCGAGGAAAAAAATAATCACTCAGGTCACAGCTGATTTAGTTAGTGCTAAATATAATGTAACTTATAACCGAGGTGACAATAGAGGGTTGCAAAACTGAAGTGCCAATATAAATGTCTTATTTAGTTTTTTATGTAACTACAACAATGCAGGCATTCATTTTCTTTAATTAATTAAATCAGCATACATATTTTAGTATTTTAAGGGATAAGACATTTTCTTTTATATAGTCGTAGTTGAAAATTTCTAATGTGTTTTACCTGTACTTGACTAAATAATTGTTTTCATTTTTGTTGAAAATAATAAAATACCTATAATGATACATAGGTGGAATTGCCACAGAAAGGGCACTAATAATTTTAAAAGTAAGGATGTAATTGCCATTAAGATGTCTTGAATTGAATTTCCCAAGTCTTACTTTTTTTGTTTTTGTTTTTTCTTTTGGTTGGTGATGGGGGTTGGTCTTTATTTTTACAACTTTTACTTAAGATGTTGGAAGCCTGCTAAGGAATGTTTTTTGTTTTTTTTATTGTTGTAGTATTATAGTGTTTATTATTACTTATGTTGCCATTAGGACCTAAAAATTCATATTTATTTGTTCATTTTAAACAGATGAGTGTTTTTAAATAACAAATTACAACGATAATTTATCATATGTATACTTTCTTAAGATAATCCACGTCTATCTTTTAATTATTGCACTATTTATAGATACATTTTAATAGCAAAATGAAAAAGATGATTATTATTCCTTTCTTCATGATTAAAGGAAAAATACATTTCCACAAATTTCCAACAGCAAGATTTGATCTTTTTCATTTTGCCAATTAGGTTTTATGCCGCTAAACCTCAATTTATTGTTGTTACTGTAAGAGCAATTGAATGCCTCTCGTCAAATGTCTACTGCATTGTAAAAGCATAGAAGTGAAGGAGAATTCTGTACCTTGGTAAATAAAATGACACGCTATATTCGAGATGTGTAGCATTTTGCCGGATATCCATTCAATTCACTTTAGTATTTTTTTTAGCGTTCTAAACGCCGTCTGCGTTTATGACGAGCATAAATCCTGCTTGAAAGCTTGTTTGAGATGAGTTTATTAGAGCGCAGCCGAGATTCATGCGCGTCCCTGTGAAAGTGCTTAGCGTTGATGAATTGTAAACACTTGTAAGACATATTCATTTTTGGTGTGCATTCCCCTTTCTTTCAAACAGACCTCCCGTTCACCTTCTGCCACTAACCTCCTTTGCTGTCTAACCTGCAATTTTTCATGCAGTCTCTCTGCCCAGCAGCTGCGAATGATCATAAATATAACTTGCACCATAGCAACCTTTTTCAAAGCTGTATCATTAGCACTGCATTGTTTTAGCACCTGTTAATAGTAGTATTTTATTTATTTATTTTTATTTCATTTTTATCGCCCGGTTAAGACATAAGGAAACGTGTGCATGACTGTTCATTAACTGACATATTTGTTTTTTTCCAATAGTACATCTTCCCATAAAAAGGAGAATATGCACAGTTCGTGTCAGGGTCGCATCCTATCACAGCTAATTCTCTCCTTCGACATGCCAGATGACTCATGATAACCTCTATTCTCTCCCTATTTTACTTTTTTTCCTTTCTTTCTAATCACCGCCTGAAATAGAAGTGGAGCAAAAAGGTAAACATCAGTGGTTCATACACCGCTACAAAACTCCCCCCTTCCTTCTTTGTCTTCTCCGTGTTCTGTCGTGTTGACTACAGCCCCAACCTCAACCCCCTACAAGTTCCCCACCTCCCACTGACAAATCTACACCCAAAGGAGGATTGTTTGCACATATGGACTGCCAAATTTTTCATTGATGAAACAAATGGAGCGTTTTCCAGATAAATGAAACTCACTCACAAAAACTGACGGTTGGGTGCTGATTTTTCCAGGGTCTCTGGCTTTTCCATCATATGAACCCTTGAAAAATGAGCTCGTTTTCCTATGTACAGGGTTCACATGGGTGCATGAAGTTTCTGAAAAAATAGTAAAAGTAACAATAGGGGCCCTTACTCAACTGTTTTCATGACACGTCCTTACATTGAATTTTTGACTTGGCATTATAAATGATTCTGAGTATCCACTTATGAACACAATAAGAACATGTAAAGTGAATTGGCCCTTGCAACCCTGTTTGTTGGTTATTATTTCCCAATGAATACGTAAACTTCCACAGTAAACCTTCGCAACATTCGATGTCTTGCACAAAAAGTCTTAAGCATTGCAAGTCTTTCTTGGATACCTACTGTTATTTGTATTGCTTTTGATTGAGTTGTCTTAGTAGAGGTCAAGCCCTGGAATTCATAGAATTTGTCTGCTTTGAAATAACTTGGTCGACCGTCCCCCTCAAATTTCTGGCCTTAGGACTTTTAGTGTAGCCTGCTATGATCATCAGCGTGTACACTAAAACTTGTGTTGATGGATGTGAAACTGGTCAAAGCTGAGTACCACACTGCGATCAGTATTTTCTATTATTTAGATGTTTGAGATGTCATACCAATTAAAAAGAAAAGCCCCTCCCCAGAAAAAAAATACATTTATGAGATTCAAAAGTGTGAATCCTGTATTTAGTATATACAGCACATTATGTGCTGGCAGTGATGGCTGGCTGAGACTCATGATCACAATAATCCACAACGTACTAAAAAGAAAAACATGACCATTAAGGGCTGCGGCCAGCCATCAGTGCTTCCTTTTGTTCCCAAAGATGTGGTGACAATCCTGTGCTTCTGTATTATTCCCTCTGCTTAGTTTTCATCTGCTTTGCTGCCATTGACGTGTTGTTTATTTTTTCTTTCTCACAAAGACATAAAGCCTCATTTATTTTGTTTCATGCATGTACATCATATTAAAATAATCCTTTTATGTGGACTTGTTGTCAGACTTTAGCCCCTTTCAAACAGTAATCCCCCCCCAAAAAAAACTAGAGGTGCCATTTATTTCCGCACATATCTCTAAATTAACACTTGCTTTAGTGGGATATGACGAAGGCTTGTTAACAAAGCGGTTGTATCTTGCTAGGATTAGATAATTAGATGCCTTGGGCCTAACTTCACACCCTGGTCTCGGCCAACTACTCACAAGCAGCAAAACACCTGTCATGCTGCAAGCCATGAAAGTTCCATGCTAACTTAATACCCTAAACCCAGTACTGCGAGGCAAGGGAGTAAATGAAATGGGCAATTAAATGTACATTCTACATTTGCTCATTTGTCTTTTCTCTTGCATCCTTTCATGATACGCATCCCCACCAAATTTTCAATAGCTTGGTGAAACCAGAGACAGGTGGCTATTTCCATATAAAATCTGTCTAGCACACAAGACCAATTAGCGCTGTAAGAGAGGCCACATTCGATGCACTGTATGAAAGGGGCTACAGGCTGATTTTAGAGACGGAGTGTAAAAATCCATTTGTAGTGCCTTTTGTTTACAGGATTATTAATGTTTTCCTCCTCGTAATTTTGTTCTATTTGGAAGTATCAAGATTTCACCAAACTCTTTAATGAACAGCACCAAAGATGATGCTGATATTTCCCAATGATCACTAGCCTTATTTTCTCTCTCTTCCGCTAGTCTTCATTTGTCCTGGGACCCTGAAGGGCATTGGCGACGCCACCTTCCTGTACGAGGCAGAGCAACAAGCGGGATCGTGGTGCAGAGATCCACTACAAGCTGGGGACAAGGTCTTCTTCATGCCGTGGACGCCTTACCGCACCGACACCCTCATCGAGTACGCCTCCCTGGAGGACTTCCAAAACAACCGTCAGACCACCACATACAAATTGCCCCATCGGGTAGATGGCACTGGCTTCGTGGCCTATGACGGCGCCATCTTCTTTAACAAGGAGCGCACACGCAACATCGTCAAGTTCGACCTGCGCACACGCATCAAAAGTGGCGAAGCCATCGTCAACAACGCAAACTACCATGACACATCGCCATATCGCTGGGGGGGCAAGACTGACATTGACCTCGCGGTGGACGAGAGGGGCCTGTGGGTCATTTATGCCACAGAGCAGAATAACGGGCGAATCGTTGTGAGCCAGCTCAACCCCTACACGCTGCGCTTCGAGGCCTCATGGGACACAGCCTATGACAAGCGCTCAGCATCCAATGCCTTCATGGTGTGCGGTGTGCTGCACGTGGTGCGCTCCACCTATGAAGAGAGTGAGCTTGAGGGTGGCAACAGCCAGATTGATTACATATACAACACCAAGTTGAGCCAAGGCGAATACACAGACATAAGCTTCCCTAACCAGTACCAATACATCACGGCTGTGGATTACAACCCCAGAGACAACCAGTTATATGTGTGGAATAACTTTTACATCCTTCGCTATGACCTCAACTTCGCACCGCCTGATCCTGTCGAAGGTGAGAGTTATTTTTTCTATTTGGTTGTCTTTCTACTACATTATCAGAAAGGCTTTTCATGTTTCATGTTCCGACTCTAACGCTTCAGATAAAGCAGTGAGGTTTTTCCCCATAGCGTAGTCATTTTAATTCACTTTAATCCCATGTTTCCCTAACAGTTTGAAGGAAGTTATTTAATTTAACTATAAGAACCTCAAGATAATCTGATTCTTAATCTATGTGGTCTTTGACATCGACCTTTTAATTTTAAAAAATTTATAGTTTGGTACTTGCTTTTTTCTGTCCCAAATCCAGAGAGGGTTATATCTAAATATGTAGTCATCTGCTTAGTCATTTGAATCTCCCAAGAATCAACAGGCATATATTGTGTTGACTCCAAGGTACTTTAACTCCACTTGTAATATCTATTATACTCTGCTTTTGTGAGATTGTTCATGTTTTTCTACCAGTATGAGGCCCAGTTATTATTTGTGAAAAAATTTCCCCTGAGAGAAAGTAGGGTTTTTATGATGAACGCTTACCGGACTCAGGCTGGGTACATACCTACTGATTCATGTGACTTAAGCAACATTTATAAAGTGAGATACACAAGATAAGGGAAGCAAAATGGATGTGCCTTCAACATATTCCCGACCCACCAACAATCTATATTGATACTGAGCTGTAAGATGCAGTATGTTCCCAAAAGGCATCTTGACAGCCAGAAATAATAATAAGAAATAGAGAAAGATGATGTTAACTGGTAAATAATGGGACATCTAAATACTGAAAATTGACTAGATGGGGGAGAAATAAAAACAAAAACAACTATTGAAATACCTGACAAGATAACTTCCGAATTACAGACATCTAATAAACTAGATTGCTAAACTTGATTGCAAGTGAAGGAGAATTATTCTATTTGCCCCGATTGTCAGTATGTGTGTGCACTAATTTAACGTTCAGAAACTAATCTGGGGAGGGTTTGGTGTGTCAGAAATCCAGTACGAAATGACAGATTCACCCTGCAATGAGAACTGTCTCCCAGGGCAATTGCATCTCCACCAAAACCCTCACACTCGCCCCCGCAAAGGCTCGGTCCCTATCTCATTCTTTAATCCCTGGTCTTATCCAATACAGTTATCGTCACTGGCCTCTTGAACCTTGCCTCTCATGGCGGAAATATGTCTGAGAAGTATTGGTGAGCAATGTGTCACACTTTATCGTCTCCTCCTGAACTTCAAGTTTGGTTGCCATAGCAGCAACAGTAGGGCCACAGGAACTGTTTACCTTACTTTTGTAGCACTATATTTTCTGACCAGTAATAGTGTAGAATTTCCAAGATTTTATTATTCAATGGAGTGCGTTGAAGGTGGACCTGAAATGCATGGACATCCATATATATTATAGTTTAAAAGGTATCTGATTATGTATCTTCATTCAGCTGAGCTTCTATAATTTCAATGGAAAGGCATCTTTGCAGGAAATTGAGGTATGCATTTTGCCGAATGCTTTTCATGGACAACATATTTCCATCTTGTAGAAGAATAGAGTTTTTAACATGAATAGTTAAATTTACCCCATTTATGATTATTCTTTTATTATATCCTGGTGATCTGACAACTTTTGATGTACATTCATGCAAGACAACTTTATTCTATGACATTCTTGGCATTACTGTAGCCAAGCCTTTCAAAAAATGAAATTTGTCTTTTGTTGTTAGATGCAATAGAAAATGACCATTTCTATCAATTTTTATTTTGTGTGTTTGGTGTTAAGTTTAATTTAAAAGAAACGAAAAGTGACTATACATCTGACTGATTAGGGCTGCAATTATCCTTTGTTGCGCAAAGCCAGCTTGGTGGAAAAAAAACCCTTCTTGACCTGACTTGACGTCATAGTCGCATATCAGGTTGCGCTTCCACATTACGAACCGGCACCTCTGGATGCCAGCTGGAAATGCGATTGTAGACGCAGCCTTGTCGAAGGGTCTTGTCGTCAAAGCCTCAATGGGGGCTGTGTGCTCCTGAACTCTGGCCCCTTGTCAACACGTCTGTTTGTTTTCCCGCTGGAGCCTGGAATCTGTCCAGCACCATAACTCCACACGCCCGGTGGGGGACGTGGGGGTGGGGCTTCAATTTTAAATCTGTTTTTGCTGAAGTTCCTGCATTAACAGTTTAATGATGTGGATGTTGTATAAAATACTCAGTTCTTCTGCCTGCTTAAGTGTTAGTCTTCTGATGTATACTAATGTAATTAACTAGTGGATCATAATCACCCTGTTCGTTCCAGAAGAGCCTGTGGGAAGGAAGAAACTGGCCATCACGGAGCTTTTCCAAGGGCTGCTTTATATGCTCTCTCAGCTACCGTTATGCCTCGGTAAACATAAACACCACATTACATTGGAATGGCAGGAACAGTGCATTCCCTCAAAGAAGCGGACTGAACATGCTTCCTTATTTTATTTATCCTTCTAAGTAGGAGCGCTACTTTCATTGTTTTAAATAAGAAATGCATCTTTGTGATGTGCTGTGTCCCTCGCCACATTTTTTAAGGGCACATTTTTTCAAAATGTCGTAAGATACAATCTTTTCCTCCGTGGACCACCATTTGAAAATAATTGGCCCGTCATATGTACACCTATGTCTTCAAGATTTATGGGAGCCGGTGACGTTCCCTCGGTTAGAACGACCTATTCTGCAGAGTAATCTAATGGCGGAGAAATAATGTCAGTACTTGAAACCAGGGAGCACTCCAAGCGTAAAGGGAATTAATTGTAGTCGTTAAGATTCATTGACCATAGTGCATTTCTCTTTTTCTTTGTTGAAATGTCATTACAATGCGACAGCGAGTCATTTTGTCACAAGTTTCTAATCTGAATGTAATGCAGTTCTTTTTTTGGGTGGTAAAATCCAATCCAACGAGTGTAGCTCTTTTGTATAGTTTTCACTGCATGGTAATAACTGCATATTTGTGCTAACCTCTCAGATAAAGTGTCTCCCTGTCTGCTTTAAAACAAATAGAGGAACCCGCCTAATCCTGTGCTGTTTTTTCGAGGGTCTTTGGCCCAATTGATTAGTTCAACTGGGTAGTGTACGATATAGAAGTGGCAATAGTAGATCACACAGCCTTACACCAATGAGTCAGGAAAGCGCTAGACTGCTCTCCTTTTCGTCTCCTGTCAGATAATAATTGTTTTTGCAGGAAAGTAAATCTCCAGACATAAACTTTATTGATGTTAAATGCTGCAATACTATGTCCCAATGGGCAACACAAATTTGAAGTGGACCTGGGGCAAGTAAGATTGTTGTTTGTTTGCTTTTTAGATGAAGAACAGGTGACACCTTGTTCTCATTTCGTTCTTCAGATTAAATGTGTGTCCTTGGCGATTTGTAAATACTGAAATCCCTTCTTATTTTCTATTATTTGTAAGGTTGTCGTGTTCTGACTGATAGATTTTGAATAAGGCCAACATTGCTTGCTTCATGACCGCCTTTATACCTACCTGACTTGAGCTGTATTATCTGAGAGCTTTGTAGAACAAATTTGTCAACAAATGGATAAAAATCCTCTGAATTGCACCTTTATCTCAAGGAATTTGATATCATGGTCATCCCTTGGTCACGCTCCACCTTTCACAACGTTAGGGAGCTTTAACATAATCAGCCCAGTGATGACAGCAAAGCCTCTTTGGTCAAGTTAATCATTGCTCACCTTGTTGGTATTCCTTTGCACTTGTGTTTGTAATACTGCTCTCGCCCTAATTCCGTTCTTGATTGATGTGATTAGCAAACATCAGTCCCCTTATCGATCACATCGGCTATTGCTCCAAATAGTTCACACGTCATTAAAATAAATGTCTGCAAATGAATTGCCAAGACAAAATGACAAGGATTGATCTATCAGCCTCCTTTGAAAGCAAGGCGAAACACCAAAGGCAGGCAGCGTCTGTGAGGCCGCCTCTGTTGTGTACAAGGAAATGAACTGGTTTCTTTAGGGAATAAATAATTCAGAAGAGCCGATAATTACCAGGAGTGTTTCAAGCTAACACGGAGCGAAGTGGGAAAAAATAATGTGTCTTCCAGGTAACGTTGTGATTTGGGCATTCAAAAGGAACTTGCCGTAAGCTGACGACGTGTCATAAGCAATCAAGGGGTGTACGCTTTGAATTGAAATGTCAAACTAAGCCTGACTTTCCCTGCGTGCTTCTTCCAGCTGATGGTTTTTACAGCCGCTGTGCATGCCAGCCCACTGCACTCTGATTTACTTTCACATCCATGAATGATGCCTCAAGGTGAGCATTCGAGTTGCATGAATGCATTAAGCTTCAAAGCCAATATGCTTGTTGTCCATACCATTTGACGACAGAGATGCAGAGTGCATCATACTTTTTCAAAGTGTGGGCCCTTAACTAATTGACACTGTGTCATATTTAGTCCCTCCGTACCTAAGAAGAAAATTTGTGCTTGCCTTACATGGAGAAATTGAGTAAATAATTTTGAACTCTGGTGCTATAAAAACACCAACACTTACTGAGGCACATCTGCAAGACAGCCTTACCAGGATGTTGACAGCTACCTTCCTGTGCAGTGTTAAAATAAATGGGCTTTTAGCATGGACCAGGCATCTTTAAGAGCAAATTACGTAACAGTAGACTTGAACCACAATGATGTTGAGGCAAATCTTCAAATCTAATGACATGGAGCTACTATAGTGCATAACTAATAAATAGCTCACTTTAAGGCGAAAATCACTATGGTTTGCACATTGATAATATAAAGTTAACAGAAAAGCCCATTTAAACCCAATTGCCCACCAAAAGAAGAGCACATCCTTTGAATAAACACTCAGCCACTATTTGTGGACATGTATTTCTGCTTCTTTTTGTATGTGTTTTATTCTGAGTAGTCGTAAAGCCCTCTTTCTTGAAAGTGCAATGTCTGCGAGTCCACCAAATTTCCTTTCAGGCCTCATAAATTACGTCCAGTGGAGCTTTTTCTGTCTGCCACTCTTCAAAATTGTGTCACGATCGTTGGAAAGGCCACTTTTTCATCTCCAGAAATAATATTCCTAAGTTAGTAACAGCACATGAATCGTCATGTCTCTTGCTGCCTTCCACGCCGCAAAACCTCGACTGAAAAGCGGAACGGCAGTGAAGAAAAAGAAAGGCCTGATTTAAAATTCATGTCTTGTGGGATTGGTTTCGCTGTCATTAATTAACAACTCAGGCCCCAGGTGAAAAAGACAAAACGAGCAATTGTAGTTACCTCTTTTTTTAATCCACAAATAAAAGGCTAACCAACAACCATCTTTTCTCCCTGCTGTGGTATAACAGTACCTACTTAGAATCATTTTGGATGTCAAGCTCAGTTATTTGATTTATTCACATTTCTAAGTAGAATTTTATTTGAATTTTCTAAGTCGAACATGTAATAAGGAACACTAAGCAGCTGTTAGTATTGCTTCAGTTTTTAACCTACCTACAAAAGAAAGTCAAGTCTTAGGAGACCCGGCTGAAACCGTCTGAAACTAGGTATTTTGGCAGAAATTGAGTTAAACTACATATATTCATGATTTAAACTGTTGTTACTTATTTTATCGTATTTTATCATAGTTTTATCCTCCTTTTTCCTGACATTTTGACTATAAAAACATTTCTTGAGAGTAAGGATGCCAGTTCCACAAATGACAAAACATAATGTTGCTATTCTTGACTACTTTGTGTGTCATTTAAATAGGGTAATATTTACCTCTTTTTTGCCATTACACCAAGAGGATTGGACTTAAAGGCATTTTTTTCAGGATTTATAACAATTACACAGACTTGTTGGGCTTTATGCTGTAATTTGTTGTTAGTAAATTAATGGTAAAAGACGGCTTATGAGCCATTTATTCTGGTGTCTGGCTGGACAGTTTGCCCATGTTGAGAGCATGTTGGGGAAAATTAGAATGTTACGGGACCTTCAACGTTATGTCAAGATTTGGCTGTGCTCATGAGCGTAGTCATGTTTTTGTGTTTAAAAATTGCAAATCCCATATTTTCATACTTCATATTTCGAACTATTGTCTGACCACTATAAATGTCCAAATACTTTCCCATTTTTTGTACCATGATGTTTCCATATATAAACCAAGACAGAGAAAGACGACACAGTAAAATAACAGTATTTGCAAGGTTGTATGGATCTAAACTTATTCCCAGGCAAGGCGGGGTGATTTGCTTTTATTCCTCAAGGTTGTAAGACTCCATTAGCTTTCTTTCTCCACTTTGTTTTACAAGCATTTTGCAATTATTATATGTTGCACTTTTACCGGCCTCCTTTCTGGAAATACACTACAAGATCTAAAATACAGCAGTACAGGAAGAAGGAAGAAGTCTGTCATAAAACACTGCGTAGATTGGGGGCAAAAAAATACAATTTCGGAAGACCAATCGATCCTACCCATAAATAGCTTTTGGCAGCAGCTGGGCTCGTACGGTAAACACATACTATTAGAAAGGCAGCCTGCCGCTTACGTCTGCTGTGGAAGTAAAAGAATGCCAAGTATTGACATATTGTCGAGCTGCACACAGCACACTCATCTCAACCATTACCTCGCTCTGCGACAGGATGTGGACTTCTGCTAGGCTTGCACTAATGGAAAGAATACTCAACAGACAGGAAAACGAAACAAAATAAAATAGGTTCAAATGTCTGCTTCAGGATGTAATCGCAAGACAACATTGTCACATCTGGAATTGTAAATGTTTCTTCAAATACAACCGTTCTATTCACAGAGCCATGTTAAAGGCAGAAAAAGGCTGTACTATCAATGAATGCCAAGTCCAGTAGCTGCTTATAACTGTGGCCAGCGGCAATGTCATGAGTAGAAAAAGTTGTCATGGAAATGAATACGCACAACAATACTACATACATCTTCTGCACCCTTTGGCCATGTTTACTATCACCTTCTTAAAATATATATTTTTACCCCAATGATTAACTCGATTGAACAAATGGTTCAGTTTTTGGTGTCCTGAAAATTCTGAAAAAAAAATGACTTATTTTAAGAGACCAAAATAGGGATTTTACTAGCTTGATCTTTTTGCGGAAATCTTGCACGTACATTTGATTCATTGTAAGCCATACACTGCTGATATTTTGAGCATTTGCACATTGCGATGTAGACTCAAAACGGCACGTCACTGTGCCGACATATTACTTGACAAAACCGAAGGACTTGAGAAAGACTTAGCACAAGACCTAATAAGATATACATGCATAGAAAACAACATGTTTTTATCATTACCGTGTTTTCATTCTCTATTTATCAGTAGAGTTCAAATATGGGAAAAACTGCATTAAATAGGTGGACTTAATTTATGACTGGAATCGACATGCCCAAGGTAAAGTGGCTTTAGGGTTTAAACATTTGTTAAAACTTACTCAAGACTTTCAGATTTGTGACCTGATTCCATGCATCGACTCATCATAAAAAAATTGACTGAAAATGACATTGGGGCTGTTGACCATTAAGTTTGTGGAGCACAATTAGTCTACAATAAAATTAAATCCTTGACAACTTTGGTCATTTCGGTGATGTTATTTAGTAATATTCCTCTTACATCATTTCACCCGAGCTTTTCTTTTACACTCATCAGTGGTAACTAAAGAGTTTTATTGTAGTAACCCTCACCTCCTACGGCCTACGCACACTGGGTTTCATGGCAGCCACATTCAGTAAGGCCAACCTGCAAATGTGTGGC
Organism: Stigmatopora argus; assembly: GCF_051989625.1. Taxonomy (NCBI): domain Eukaryota; kingdom Metazoa; phylum Chordata; class Actinopteri; order Syngnathiformes; family Syngnathidae; genus Stigmatopora; species Stigmatopora argus. The sequence goes on from NC_135398.1 coordinate 10,927,604, forward strand.
TGACATGCGCACAATGACTGAATGAGCGTAAGGTAATTAGCTGAAGCTCATGCCAAGCAGAAAGGTTGCTGTGGGGAAATGTTACCATTGTGACTTTCTATGGGGTGGTCCTGGACTTTTATATTTATTTTCCTCATAGCGAACAGCTGTGGCCTTGTGACCGGTACCGCCACCACCCTTTGGCTTTGTAATAAACTCATCTATTTCACTTTGAATGAGAAAGCAAATATTCCCCTGCCAGACTGATTAGTGTGAATGCAACGGTGGGCCTCGTCCCCCAGGAAAGGGAGATGTGTGTGTGATAATGGAGTGTCGGATAGCATGATATTGCATTTTCGAACAATCGCTGAAGACGGCGCACATCGCCAGACCTCATTGTGGAAAGCTGCTTTTATCTGACAATATAATCTGCCTGTTGTAGCGAGGAAGAGACAAGTGACCATCCACATGGCTCTTGTCTTGATATTGGCCAATCCGACTGCTTCCCACCCTTTTCTGCCCCAATTTCTGCCCTCATTTCCTGGCATTTTCTATCTCCAGGCACTCTGCGGGAGATAGCATCTCATCTTGGCAGCACCTGCGCCAGGCAGAAAACAAATTGCCTTAGCATGCCTGTTGGACCCTTTTAATGCATAGATTGACTTTGCAGACTCAATACTATTTATTCGTGATGCTGCCGATGTTTGAGGGTCTTTTTAACGGGTGGGTTGGGTTTGCCAACGCAGCTGTATTACTCAAAAAGGGAAAAGAAAATACAAAAAGCCAAAAGCAAATAGGCTTTGTCTCCACTGCTGACATTTAATCAATTCAAGGTAGCGAATCTTGTCAGGAAAGTGTTGGCTTTTATGTGTCAAAATATCTTATTCATGGCTTGGAATGAAAAAAATGTCAGATGATGAATGCCAAATACCAATAGCCACTATTATTATCTCGGTTAAAACAAAATCAAGAATAACAACAATCATTCCTGATTCATAAAAGAAAAAACTGAAAAAAGATTTGCAAATAAAGGCCAGTATTTACTTTTCTCCTGCTAAAACCTCGGTTTTGTTCAATTCAGTGTCACCAGTGGGCGAATTCCCCATCTCCAAACCACCGGAGAAAACCACCACCATCATGTCCGCCACAGCTGCACCCACAGCGAAGAGTCAAGGTGACCCAACCTTAGGAGGTGGAGCGGACCCTAGGGATGGAAGGGATCCGTTCGAGGACACCCGAGGCTTGGCGACGGCAGAGCCCGCCGTTCCAGAGTTACCCCCCACTCCCAAACGTTTCTGTGAGGCCACCCGGCTGCGGGGAATCGACTGGCCCCAGTCCCACACAAGCTCAGCTGTGGAAAGACCCTGTCCCAAAGGAACCAAAGGTTAGTTTGTCGTCTGATTGCTCGATTATTCAATTGTGTAGCTTCAAAACCGCTTAAAGTATCTTTATCGTGTACGGCAGGCATCGTCAACATCATGCTCTCCCGCCTTCAAAGACAACTCAATAGCCTAGGATTTAGAAATCCTTACTGTCAAGCCACTCGCATTTTTTCTTCTTCTATGTAGCAACATCAATGCACACTATAATGAATGGTAACAAGACGAATTCAGTGTCTGCTGGTTAGAAATGCCTTAACCATTGATGGCTTCGCTTCCTCAACAGTGGCTGGAAGTACCGTCGCTGCTGAGCCCTTTTCAGTAATAGTTGCGCGTCACAATTAGAAATAATCCTATACAATAAAAGGTAAGGCAAGTAAAAAGTAATCCCAAGTAATTCCAAGTGTGTATCAAACCTCTAATTCTCTGCATTAATCACTCAATAATAAATACAAATACGTCTCAGTTTTAAAAAGAATGTTGACACCTTAAGTTAGGCATGAACAAATATCTAAGTATGCATCAGGGAACAGTTTTCTCTTATTTTACACATTTATGTATTTCAAACATGGCATGGTCGACATTGTTTTAACAAATACAATGAACACAGCCAAGAACTTTAAATTTACTTCCACATGGCATGATAACTATCTATTGGTAGTTTTCTAAAAATTAAACAACAATGGCCAATGGTTTAGTAAAACTAAACAACATTTTGTTGTTCTGAGAAAACATCATTGTGCTTGTTTTATTGATGTTTACTTTAGCCATGATTTATTTTTGCAATGTATTTTTTTTCCATTGGCAGGATTGTGCTCAGCTCAGCAAATGTCTCCATTTAGCCACAATAAACATGACTCCGACTCTGAGGTTTTACTTAAAAAATGTCTGCACAGTTAATATAGAGGTTTTATCATGGCGACACTTTTACCCTCTAACTCTTTCCTTTGAGGGGAAATGTAAAGCAGCAGTGCATGGACAGAAAACCACAGCCTCGTGATAAGCGCCATTAATTCTGCTATCTGGGAGACGTAATTGCATGAGTGTATCCACACGGTCATATTAGATAAGAATTAGTTCCAGTTGCTGAAAGTGTCCGACATCAAAGCCAGCAGCAATGGCGCGCTGATGGCCATTATGCGACTGGGCTGACAATCAAGTTAGCCGCGCAGAAAGTTACCTTCGCACCCCGTCACACACTCACACACACACACATACATACAGTGACAGCACTGTCAAATTAAATAGCGCCAGATCAAAGCTGGATTGATATTTTTGTTTCAACTGACGAGGGTTAAAAAGGGAAAAGGACTACACATGGTGTCACTGTTGTCAGAGAATAGGCACTCATTAGCTGTAATCTTGTGTTTTTATCCTCTTTCGAAGCATCTCAAATATCTCTTCACAGCAAACAGTTGGGTTTCTCCTTCTGCTTCATTAAAAGGCGACTGTTGAAGACTACTCCCGCTATGATTATTTTCCCTTTCCTTAAAAAAAATAGGCTTTAAGAATGTTTGTAAATGTGCACTCACTCAGTTTCCTGCAGCAAGTTTTGTGATCAGTGTGTGTCAATGAAAGCTAAGCGAGAACATACACCAGCGTGGCTGTTCTGGTCTCCTTCCAATGTCTGTTTGCTCTCTGCTACCACAGGTGTTGCCTCCTTTCTGTGCACGGTGGCAGGGAACTGGTGCTCCAGAGGCCCAGACCTTAGCAACTGCACTTCGCACTGGGTGACTCAAGTGGCACAAAAGGTATGGGCAAAAACTGAATGCCATTTGCTAAAATTTACTGTAAAAGAAAAATGGCTTGACTGCTAAAAGGGATGCCTTCCGGAAAATGAATTTTTTTCTGAAAAATCTGAATTTGCGTGTGCCATCAGCAACTGAAACAGTTTACTGACTAAAGGCAGTTTTATTTTATTTATTTAATTTTTGTTTTTGTTGTTGCTTTTTGATTTTATTGCAGTGTTTGAACAATCGGATACTGTTTATGGAGGAATAATCTTACAAACACCAAAATAATACCATTTGTATCAACCCTCGTTTAATGAAAGATAGTAACACCAATCTGTTTTAAGAAAGAAAACAAGAATAACTAATTTAAGTAAACAAAATAGTTTCTCTGGTTTATTTAATCAAAATAACTTGGACTCCTGTTTATTAAAGCTAAGCAGCACAAATCAGACCCTAGTTGTAAAACAAAACAACTAATATATTCTAATGGTATTATTCATTTCTAATTTTTAAATTAATAATAATTTAATTTAATTATTTATTTATTTTTGTCATGTAACAGTAACTGTTTTTTTAAATTTCTAACTGAGCGCCATAGCCCAAAATATACGCAGACAAACGTAACAATCACAATTAAAAAAATAAAATTCCCGGAATCCAATATTTTTTTCTGTAACACCCCGATTGCCCCTTTATAGGTATTACTTTGAAATGTAATACTTGGATGCAATGACCATAAAAAGTATCTTTCCCCTTTAAGGCATTGATAAACATGCAAACATCTGAGAATGATACATTTGCGATCTCACAAGCAACAAACGAGCCTCAGGTGTCTGGAGTCAAGGAGGCAGCCGTTTGTTGGCGACAATCAAAGAACGACAGCTTATTTCTACAGTGATTTGTCCGCTTTGATTCTCAAAAAAATAAAATAAAAAACAATGCACAAAGCCCCTCACAATTTGACGGAAGCCTCGGTGTGAAAAACACCTCCCGAATGTACCAAGTTAAGACAGAGTTCCCAAATGCTGTCAGGAAACATTTTGGCAAACTTATCAAATGTGTTCTCATTCCATACCGTGTATCCCATTTAAAAGAATGGGCAGAGGATGAAAAGGCAGAGCAAGTCCTAAAAATCATTTTGTATCTCTTAAACATCTAACTCCAACTTTTTTTATGTTGCATAGAGATGCTATATAAATCGTGAAAAACGATCCCAGCTTCAAAGCTCGCTTAGAGCAACAACAAACATATTTCTCATTCCAGCCTGGCAAATTTTGTTCTTATTCCACTGAAAAGGGCATATTTGCATGTGAATCATGTTTGCCTCTATGCAGTTCTTTTCTATAATTAAGCAGACCTGATTGTTGTTCCTTTGTTGCCACAAAACTGGAACGATTGTACATTTCGTTACAGGCTTGGGATGAGTTTAGTTTCGTTTTGTTGTAATAAACCCACTTGGAATGGTGCTAGATTTTTTTAAAAACAAAACAGTGAGTGCTGTATGCCAGGCTTAAAACGGCTACTTTCCTTATGGCTATTTACTTAGCCGTTCATTAGACTCCAGATCACCTGTGTCAAAGTGGCGGCCCGGGGGCCAAATCTGGCCCGCCGCATCATTTTTGTGTGGCCCGGGAAAGTAAATCATGAGTGCCGACTTTCTATTTTAGGATCAAATTAAAATGAAGAGTATAGATGTATATTACATTTCCTGATTTTCCCCCTTTTAAATCAATAATTGTAATTTTTAATCAATTTTTTCTGTGTTTTTAGTTGAAAAATCATTTTTTTGAAATCTAAAAATGTATTTAAAAAAAAGCTAAAATAAACATTGTTTTAAATCTATAAAAAAAAAGAATATTCAGGGCTTTTTATCCAGTTCTGTTAATCCATTTATTAAAAAAAGAAATCTAAATATTATATCTAAAATGGTCCGGCCCACGTGAAATCAAGTTGACGTTAAAGCGGCCTGCAAACCAACCCGAGTCTGACACCCCTGCTCCAGATGGAAACTACACACAAACAACAACAAAAATTAAAATGCATTAAAATACAAAATACATTTCTTTTTTTCATTTACTGCTAGCTTAACACCCATAAAAAGTGAAAAATACAATAACATCAAAATCAAGTTGCGAAAAATCCTGCAAAGAATCGAGATTGGACATTTGAAAAAAAATTAAATTGTTATTTTTGGACATAACTTCCAGCTCAAGTATTCAATTTGTTTCTATATTTCAGTGTAATAAGCCAGAGACAATTGTGGAGGAAGTCGTTTCCTCATGTCGTAACACAAGCACGCGGCACTAACACAGCGTGGCAATTCGCACGAGAGCCCCCGCTTACGACATTTAACTCTGCCCACCCTCAACCCGACATCCAGATCCGAAGCGGAGAGAATGCAGCCAACCTTGCCAATGAGCTATCATTATACACGAAGGGCCCCGTGTTCGCCGGTGACGTGAGTTCCTCGGTGCGTCTCATGGAGCAGCTGGTGGACATCCTGGACGCTCAGCTGCAGGAGCTCAGGCCTAGCGAGAAGGACTCGGCAGGACGCAGCTTCAACAAGGTACTGTGACGCGTTATCCTCTTTATGGCCCATTGTGACCATCTCGCCTTACCAGCAGGGCTAAATGGCAGGACATGGGGCGATAAATCCAAACCCAAGGAGGCGTGTGCCCTTGTTTTGTATTCCAGCACACATTTAACAGCATGAACTGCGTCAGTGTCCAAGTTGATGCCCAGCACCTCATTTTTAACGCATTAGAAATAGAAAATGTGTGATATTTCAGTATCCTTGTATGCAGTAGTAAGCATTGTTTTGGGTTACTTAAAAATAACAGCCCTCCAGGCGCCTTAGTTGCATTCAAGTTTCATCATTAAACTTTAATGATTAAACTGACCCAAGTTAGTAAAACATTGTCCTTGAGGCTAGAAATTTGGAGCACTTTACTTTTTTCCTAGCTCTTTATCAGACAAGAAACTATTGTGTTTCTTTCTGCCAAAATGGATGACTAAAACCTCTAAAGCAGTAAATGGTGACCGTGGGATTTCTCTAAATCTTGTATAGTGCATAGAGCCCTATTTCTTTACTGACAATTGACCCTAATTGGACGCCTAAATGTATGCGTTTCCCCTGAGCCATTTATAGTCCAAGAAACCCTATTTGGCCACGTCATGTTAACCTCAAATGAATGCGCATTATTTAACGAGGAGCTAAATTTGATTGCTTTAGATTAAACGGTCACCCATTGCCTCACTACAAAGCGGTGGAACTAAGTTTAGTTGCACAAAAGTGGCCCAAAACCCATGCCACATTACAAGGCAGCAGAGTCATGTAATTTCTTCCAACTCTTTATAGTGCAAAGAACCACATTTGGTTGCATTAATGTGACCCAAAATGCACACTAAAAGCATCACAACCATGTGTTTTAAGTGTTATTATAAGAATAGCAATAGTAATAATCTAGATATTGGTGTATATGTCAAGGAACCATATTTGATTTCTTAAAATTAAAACAAAATATATTCTAGTCGATCGCAATCCCCTGAGAATGCAATAGGCCTCTATTTCGAAAGCGTGAGGAGTTGCGCGCCGCATCAAATGTCAAGCGAGCAATATGATGTTCCTCCGTCTCTGCCGCATGACGAGATGATTGGCACTTGAGAAGTAACGCATTGTTATTCAGAGGCCACTTAAAATCTGTAAACATTCTTTGGCACCCACTGGCTGCCGTTTCTTTGCGGGATTGCATCTCGTGAGTGTGTCTTCTAATTTTGCGCCATGAACAGACAGAGTGCACTTTATACCGCAAGGAGCCATATTTGGTAAGTTCAAATCAAAAGGCTCACTTTGAGGCAGTCGAATTGTATGGTAGGAAAGGAAAATGGAAGCCAAATGCTGAGAACAAAGCACAAGAAATATGGGACTTCTTCAAGGCTAAGGTAGAAAGAAATGTTGAAACGTTTGGAAAAAAATGTTGTGCATTAATAATATAACATTTTCCCAATCATCCAATTTTAGTAATTAAAAATATGTTCAAAAGAAACAGGTATGATTCTATCGACGTTTAAAGTGCAAAAGTAAATCCAATTGTAAATAAATAGTAGTTCATAAATATAATAATTGGAATTAACCAACAGTTCCTCTTTTCTATCATTTTTACTTTGCCCATTGATTCCAACACTTTACCATAGATATTCTTTTAGTAGCAGTAGTACATATTTTTCCGTAAATGTATTTTTATATATTTTAGTCGGATTTCCTTTGACCAGGAACAAGTATGTCAGAAACTTTTACACAACAATACTTGTCCCTAAAAAACCAAACCTACTGTTTGTTAAAAAATGGTACATACCATTGTCATGATTTTTTTTACAAAATTACCATCGCCACCATTTTTTAAATTATTTTTATTTGAGTGTATTTAACTTAATAGAGAAAATAGTTTACTTAATAGTTCCTTTGTTTGTATTTGACAGATCCGTTGTAGCCATGATATATTGCCCGTATCCTACTAAAATACTACCTTTTATGCACTATAAAAACCCCAATTAATCTGTTTTTTCCTCGGCACTGACACCACAAAGCAAAACATAATGCATAATTCCTGCATTTTGCCGCTTTTTGTTCTATTATTCTCATCCTGCTGAGAATATATATTGCCTGGGTTATTCCCAGTTTGCTGATATTGCAGAATAACTAGTATGACAGTAGACTTTCAGACTCACATTAAAAAAAGAACATTTTTATCCTGTTGTGTGTTCTGTATCCTCGTTGTGAGAGCGCATTTGGTAATTTGACTCAATTGAGTACAAGCAGGCAAATCACGAGTGCCAAAAAAGCCACAAAGGAGTTTGTCATGCATTATTCTCCTCTTGGCACCAACTACAAATAAGCAAAACACATTGTTATCTTCTGGCTTGCAATTTAATGCTCAAGTCTTTCTAAATCCAAACCATCATTTCCCCCCCTCACTTCTCACATCACAGTTTAGAAGTGTAGTTGTTTTGAAATGAGCTCTCTATAAGGCGTTCTTTCGTCCACCTTCCTCTTCTCATTAGCACTTGTAATTTATGGTAAGTGGCCTGATGTGGCGATTCCCTTTTCTCACTTCCATCTTTCTTTTGTTTCTACGTGTGTGTGTGTGCGTGTGTGTGTGTGTGTGTGTGTGTATGGGGTGGGGTGAAAAGCTTCAAAAGCGAGAGAAGACGTGCAGGGCATACATGAAGGTACAATCAGAGAGCTTTTCATTTTTTTTTTTATCCCAACCCCTTGCTTAGCAGCATGCATATAATTTACGATATAATTTTCGTGATTGTTTTACACTCTGTGCCTGGCTGTCTCCCAGTGAACTCTTTCCATTTGCGGATGTTAATATCATTCCGTCTTTGTCCTCCTCTGTGCTATCACTACATCTTTCTTTCATTTCTTCTCATACACAGATACAAACACTGGCACACATTCAGTCACTAATGCTCCCATTCTTACAGCTTCTTCTCTCTTCTCTACTCTTTATACGTCAAGTGAATAATTGCCTTCCCACGGTCGTAATTGCGCCAACCTGTCAGCCAGAAGTCTGATCAAAGTCTCATTGTGCTTCACTTTTCACTTGCTTATATTATACAATTCATCTTATTACCCAACCACCCCTTGTTGCATCAAAACTAAATGAAAAAAAATGTCTCTCTGTCGCAATGATGGTTTTTCTCTGGCATTAATTTCAGACCCCATTAGTGTTTTATAAAAAAATGTGAATCAATTTCACCTACCAGATGTTAATCATCTTTCTTTTCACATAAATGAAAGAAGTACTGTTGTACATCTAATATTGGTTTAACGCTCCATATAGTCAAATCTTTCCTCGACGTTAAAGTGTAAAAATATGGAACTGCCTGAAGTTTGACCACAGATGTCTGCAGACAAACCCAGTGCATCTCAGCCTCTGATGAGCTATAATGGGGGCTTATAGTATGCTTTGGGCAGGACTTCAAAGTTGCCAAGTCATTTGAAACAAAGTCATGAAAATGCTATGTTCATTTCATCTAAACAAGTTCATTATAGTATGGTGCGAAAACGATTACAAATGCCATTATTAATGTTTTACAGACTATTAGTCTAGAAAATTGTCATATTTGCCTTTTCTGAATGGCTGATTATCTCAAACATAAACAAACTTTAGATGTTCTTGGTTTATACAATCCATTTTTATGGCATAAGCCAAAATTCGCACCTTAGCACCTCAACATAAAGCAATGGAATAGTTCCCAAATGTAGGATTGGGGGACCCAAATGGGTTTCACGGTCAATTTATTATAGCCCCTAAAACACACAGTTTTTTTTTATTTTTAATGGTGGTTTTTTTGCTATCATTACATTCAAAAAAGCTGTTTAAAAAGCACCAGTTTCCCTTGAGGATAGATCATTAGCAGTGGGGGGTACACTGTAAATTTGCATGGATGTTTCCAACCTTGTAATCAAGCCAGACTCGTCTGAACACACGCTCACACCCAAGAACACATACATGGAACTAGCTCCCCCCAAGGTCATTCCGAGCTTGAATATCGGAATACAGACGTAGTTAATCATTCATTATAGCCGACTTAGTTGATCAACCTTCTCATTGTATCCGGGAAAGCGGAAGCAACTAAACGTTTGGGGTCATCTTAGTGTTTTAGATAATCACAGCAGTGACTAATTGGCAATATAAGCAGGGGCTGGATGTGGTTAATTACTGTCATTGCAATACTCTACGTTGGGGCTAATGTCACTTTGGGTTAAACGCTCCCTTGGATTGATTGTGCCTCCTATGTTGGAATTTTTTTCTTGAATGCAACATAAACGGCCCCTTCAATCACTGATTGTTAACTGCCAACCCTTTAGCAACTATGGATTTGACATCCACTGCTGTCAAAGGCAGTGAATAAGTCCTAGTCTTATCTCGACTGATACCATGCTCCTTATCATTCATAGTCATGATAAGAGAGTTTAACAATAGAATCCACAAGTAGAAAAAAAGACCATGACATGTTCAGCTGCAAGACTATCACTCTTTCCCCCCACCATTAATTTATGATAATTGATGCCTTGCACAGTAAAACAACTGTCAAGAAAAAAATCCATACAATACAAATTTTACACTTGTGCACGGTCATTGAAAGTAGAATGTAATTCATGCTCATTGGATTGCTTTTCTCGACATCCATTATAAACAGACACCTTGCACCAAATAAATAAACAGGATAATACAACAGAAAAAATCAAGAGAGTGAAGTCTTGCTACTGTCACAATGAAATTTCCCGGATACGGGATGAATAAAGTTATCCAATCCAATCCAAAAGTCTACACTACACACAATCACACATATAGGCAAGTCTTACAACAATATGATCACTTCAAAAGCCATTCATAATACCGGCTACAATACACAATTCAAATCAACAGAATGAGTAAAAAAAAGTTCTTATCATGTTTGGTTTGCAAAATGCGTGTTCTATAAACAACTGGAACATCCTCTTGCCAGTTATTCTTGTCCACTATCATGGTTAACATCAGAAATAAACAAAAATTTTGTGATAATCGACAGTTAAAATAAATCATCTCTTAGAATGTACACATCATATAGCCATGCTTGATCTTATCAGTTGCTATTCATGATAAGTGCCACCTTACGCGATAGGAATACCACTTAGGTGTTACAAAAAGAGGGAAAAAAACGAGTGGTGTGAACTGGAGTTGCCAGGGTCAGCATTGTTTTATCAACATACGATACTTGTGTGGAATGTTTATCTTACTTACAGCTTATCACAAAGCAGGAAATGAAAGGATTGACATTGAAAACAGGGCGATCGCTTTCCAGCATTTTGCCTCAAACTGCCACTTTGGACACGGATTTGACGGTAATGCCCTCCTTCCTTGGGGGAAAATAGCTTTCAAGGTCACTACGGGCACAAGAATATTGTTCACAGGGATTTTTTGGACTAGTGAAGAAAAACACAGTGGGGGCTTTGTTACTCCTCCAACAATTTGTCATTATTATTATTCAATAAACTAATAGAGGGAGGGTAAAAGACACTTCCTTCTTGTTTTCCTTCAATGGAATGTTGAGCAGTTAAGTTCGCCTCTTCTGAGCTCTCATCACGTCTCAGGTCATAATTTTGTCGATATATCAGCTGTTGTCACTGTCGGCCATGCATGCCCTTTTTATCATTCACCCCTCCCTCTCTCCCCCGTTTTGTTATTAAATCCCGGCGTTGCGACGGAGGAATGTGCGTGGCTGACATTTCACGCGTCTCCATGGTTACAGGCCATCGTGGACACCGTGAACAATCTCCTGAGGCCCGAGGCTCTGAAGTCGTGGCGAGACATGAATTCCACAGAACAGACGCACGCCGCCACAATGATGCTGGACACCCTGGAGGAAGGATCCTTCGTCCTCGCCGAGAACCTCATCGAGCCGGCCATCGTCAAAGTGCCCGCCGAGAACATCGGTAAGTGGTCTTGCCAATCAGCTAGAACACCTGTCACTGCAGATGCTTTGCCTATTACTTCTCCTTCTGCCTGAGCGCCACTTTAAGTGAAAAGAAATGTCTAGTCACTTAAAAAAACAGCACCATCTTCTCTGAGTGCTTTTTTTTTTTAAATTCTCTGTTCCTTTCAAAGTGATAACAGCCAGGTAAGCCTTCTACCTTATTTATTTTCAATCAGGCAACTCGTCTCGTTATACACTTTGTAAATGGATGAACTGGGAACAGACTTCCAGACCAAACAAAGACACCATTTTGAAGGACATTGTTCCACTCACATGGGCCTACTTCCCCTCACAAGCTCCCATAACTGGTAGTTACCCAACCTGATCGGCGGCTTTGTTCTCTCAGCCTCTCATTAATACTTTTTTTTCCTCCACTGTGTTGCGGCCAGTTTAGTTTTTTTCTCTCCGCAGTAACGAGGAACGTCGGTAGACAAAAGCTAAAGTGAATTTGTATTTGCACTATCTACCACTATTAACATACACAACTTTGATGAAGTCATATTTTTGGTAAATAATTTGCTTTCATTAAAGAAAAAATATATAATTTTAAGAATAAAATGAGATATGCGAGCATGCTGCAAACCACTTATTTTTACGCTACTGTGGGAACTACTGTATGGTGTCTCAATCTTGGGAACTTGTATGTTTTCACTGTTGAAAGTTGAGTCTGTATAAAAGTCTTGCTGCCGTATTGTGCTAGTAGGCAAGACATTCTGATGTTATATTAGTGTTGGTTATCAGGGTTTTGTTCAGTGAAGTTGTCAATATCGTGTAAATCGTTGGAGAATTTTGGGGGGTTGTGTATCCAAGCACAACAAACTTTCAGTGTAGTATATGCCTCCATTAGAAAAAGCTTTTTATTGTCTTCATGGGTGCTTACTTTTTTGACACTCAGCTCTGCTTCTTTGAGTCAAACCAGTCCAGAAATGACAGAAAACAAACACGGTTGTCTTGCTGGCCTTAGTATCCTCTGAAGAGGAAAATCGACGAAATGCTTGTTCTCATCTACTCTTGCTATCTCTTTCAACTGTCATGTATTGAATTTTAAAGACAAAAGCCCAACACGCTTTTGTTGCCACTGTTAGGGCACCAACTAAAGATATACAGTTATGACAGTCTGTAGTGAAGTCCAATTAGCAGTCAGTCATTTGCAGCCATCCATCCAATGTGCAATCTTCAGACTATCTCAACCAATTTTGGGCAAGAGGTGGACTCTGCACTGGTCTTCCACCATTGTGCACTTACATCACCAACTGCTTTTCATTTTCATACTCTTACTCACACGTACGATCAATTTAAAGTCTTCAATGATCTTAACATACATGTTTTAGGAATGTGGCAGGAAATCTGAGTAGACCGCACTCGTTAACTACGAAGCCAGGCTATTGTAATAAGTGCAAACTAAGGCTTGACCCTGATCCTGAAAAAGAGATTGCTTGGATGCTAGCCTGTATTGCTCCAAAACCCTTTGGTGTCTCACCGGATGTGCAATTTATCCATCCCATGAACATTAACCATCACTGGTGCTGGATTTTGAACTTTTCATTGAGCGCAATTCAGTCAGTCCCTTTCTTGTTTGTCTTGGAGGATGTGAAATCTGCGATTTCCAAAGTAGACATGTGGACACTTTTCCACTTTGCGACCGACCAGCTCAAATAATCACAGGCCCTTTAGAGGCTTTTGGAATTATTCATATGCTTTTTCACTTTACATGCTTGAGTTTTAACTTCGCTAATGTAAAAACAAATGATGTTAATGGAAAATATTTTTTCTGAAACGTTTCTAAGCCTATGTTGCAGTAACAATATACACATTATTACAGGTTCTTAATGCAGTGGTTTGGGATCACCGGTCACATGCGTTGGTGTTTAGATTTCTCCATATTTCCTGAAGTTTTTGCTGATAATATGAACACAATTCTGCGCAGAATTACATATAAAATTCTTAAACACAAAGTTCACAAAGTAGTGAACGTTGCTCGAAAAATTCAACCCTTACAGAAATGCTCCTTTTATCATCAATTATGAAACCTATTTTAATTACCCTGTTAACCAGGGGGTAATTACCCCCAGGTTTTTTTCTTTTTCCAAGGATTCCTCAAGAAATTAAATCACAACTTAAAACTCATAAGTTAGTTTGACCTTTGTCCTAAACTTTACAGTGGATAAACAGGACAAGAAAAAGAACAAAATGTTAGAAGGGGGTAAACACGTGTTCAATGCATTACACTTAAGTAGGTGATACTATCGAGTTAGTTTACTATTCCCAGTGTCAGGCTATGATACTATGTGGACATATCATATCCGGCCTCTCTTTGCAGGGTGAAAAGAAGAGAGTAGGGCTGCTAGTATCCAATTAGTAGGTGGCCCAAACAACACCTCTGGGTACAAGTCAGTCACACTGACAACCGGGTGGAAGCTCAATGCTTGAAGTGCAAAAAATCAAGACAGACAGCGAAGGCCAGCGGAGGGCAATCCCTCATCTTCGTCTGTCAGGAGCCATCTATCTACTGAAAGCCAGGCCATTTTCTGGTGCGAGCGAACGGCAGCGTCCTCCTGACCCCATCGGTAATTTCGTACATCAAAGGCAGCGCCACCCGGCAGCTGGCGTGGCGGAGAGGAGGGGCTGGCGGAATTTGGAGGATTTTCAGAGAGATTTGCTCATGTAGCCCAGAGTTCTCCAGAGCCACAGGGGGGCTAGAGGACGTCAAAGTAAAAGCTCAATGATATTTTTGATCCTATGAATATTTGACATTCATGCGGTAGCAAGGCTGCACGCTCATCCTTTTCCAAGCACATCCCTTGTTATTATTTATTTTCTTTATCTCCAGCGGCTCAAAGGCATATTTGGTGTTAAGTAAATGGCACTCCATGGGGTCTTGTTCTCTTGCTGGTACAATGAACCTGAACATGTATCTAACAATTCTCTTGTTGTTTTTTTTCTTTTCTTGCTCTATTAAACATTGCTGTCTTTTCCTCTCCTTTATAACTAATGCATTTCTCCCGATCTGCCTTCTCGTTAGTGCTGGATGTGTACGTGGTGAGCACAGACGGCCAGGTACAAGACTTCAGGTTCCCACAGACCAGCAGGGGCGGATCCACGCTTCAGCTCTCCTCTAACACAGTCAAAGTCAACAGTAAAAATGGTACGAGCACCAATCGTTGCAGAGCTCAATTGCTTTTATTGTAGTTTATTGCACTGGAGTGGGTCTTGAACTGATATTTGAGTGGAAATTACCTGCACATGAGCCTCTTGAAGGTGCCACTGTTTTTACTGTTTTTACACATGATAAAGACCGCTGCATGTAGGATAGATATATGCTTTTCAATTGGCTGTGTAAAAGATTTTATTATGTAAGAATAATTCACGAGTCCTTCTTTCATTTTTTTATTGATTAAAAAACATGGTTTATAACCTCAAAGGGAAGTCTCACACTTAGTGATAATAAAATAATACATACACGAGCATACCGTCTGTTTGTGCCCTGCGATCGGCTGGCCACCGATACAAGGTGTCCCCCTCATCTGGCCCAAAGTCAGCTGGGATAGGCTCCAGCAGCCCCCGCGACCCTACTGAGGATATAAATAAAATTCAATTTAAAAAATAAGCATCAAAACAGAGAGGCTGTGAATGGTGGGTGGCATAAATAACGAGGAGCTGTATTAGTATACCCCCCATCCTCCATAAAAGAGAATTATACATTCTAAATTTTCATAGAAATGCTTATATAACCCATTCTTCATTTCACAAACAAGTTTGTATTAATATGAAAAACAAAAAAAATGAAATTATGCTAAGTAACATTGCAGTAATCAATAACATCTTAATAACAATCCTTATGAATTTAAAAATATATACATAATGATTATATTATTGTTTTTTCACATGGAGAAAACAACAATGTTAAATACAATTAAATAAGGTACAAATTAGATTTAAAAAAATGTAGTAAGTAGGTATAGATTTACATCAAATAATTTTAACATAAACTGAAATAAATAACAAAACAAAAAACATTTATCCACTAGAAAAGGCCGAAAAATAGCATAATAACCGATGCAAAATATGATCTACTCCTCCATCCAAATGCACACTCAACGAGGGAAAAAAAGCAAATCCCAGAAGTGTGTTTTTTTTCTTTGGCTCAGTGGTTGATTTCATGGCTGCGTGTGTGTTCTCCTCCCCCGTGATGCGTTGCAGGTGTGGCCAAGCTGGTCTTCGTGCTGTACAAACACCTGGGTCAGTTCCTCAGCACGGAGAACGCCACGCTGCGGGGCCACGGGGACGTCGGCAGACATAACCTCTCCCTCACGGTCAACTCCCACATCCTCTCCGCCTCCATCACCAAGGAGTCCAGCCGCGTGTTTGTGGCCGACCCCGTGATCTTCACGCTGGAGCACCTGGACGTAAGAGCTTCCCTCCCACCTCTCCAGACCCCACGCAAAATGGGCTACGACAGCTGCGCGTCCAAATTCGCCAACTCTAACGACAGCCATTAGAATAAAGAGGGAAAACATCAATGTTGTGTCACACATAGCAATTAGCGGAGTTCAGACGAACACATGAGTGCGATCGGAGCAGCGAGTTGACTTCCATCTGCGCATTACCATAGTAACCCTCTACACATAATCTTCATCGTCTCTTTCATTCCCTGATTTGGATCTCTTTCATCCGCTTCCTTCCCACTATCGCATGCACTCAAAGAATATAAATTGATACTTATTTGTACAACACGAGCTGCCTTTGCCGCTGCACCTCCTCCAGCACAGTCAGAGGCCCGAAAACGTACAAGAGCCCACCATGCATATTGCAGCATGGCTCTCATCTATGATTAATTGTTTCCTTTTTTTTCTGCAGAAGGAGCACTACTACAATCCCAACTGCTCCTTCTGGAATTATTCAGAGCGAAGCATGATGGGTTACTGGTCCACTCAGGGCTGCAAATTGCTGGACACCAACAGGAGCCACACCACATGCTCATGCAATCATCTCACCAACTTTGCCATCCTCATGGCCTACCGGGGAAACGTGGTGAGTAGCGAACTGTTTGCATATTTATGGACGCTAGCTTGTTAAAGAGGCAAAGATCACCTTTGATATAAATGGCAGAGTGAAAGACGTTTGTAAATTGATTTTTTTTAGACACCTAAAATTGGATTAATATTTTCCAATGACACAAAATGACACTGCTTATAAACAGAGCCATTGCTGCGATGACAATTATACCCACGCGCATAAACACTAATAGACAATGATATTACTGCCGTTTAGAAACTAATGACAGTTAAACGATCATCGTGTAATATAAACTTGACTCTAACACTAACAAATTGATCCATCATTCACTCATTACTTTATATTTAACAATTTTGGGCATCAGATTGGTATTGACAAAACATATCCTGAGAATATCGGATTGGATCGGAAGTCAAAAAGCCAGTACCTAGTTTTTCGCAATAACGTTCAGCCCTAATCGCTGTCAATGGCAGCTAATTTATTTTCAAACTCTTTGGTCCCTGCAAATCTCAAGTAATTAACTCACGCTAGCGTGTCTAGTCGGTCCACCCAGGCATAAGCATTTGTACAAATAAAGACCTCCCTCTGCAATTAGATGCCAAGCACTCTCTGCGGGCGGGTTGTCGCCCGACCTAGATGATGAAGCTGAGCGTGAGAACAGCGCGTCAGCAGGACATAATTCAATTGTTTCCGGAGGATGTGCAGAAATGAAGCAGGCCGTCAATTTAAAAGAGTGAAATGGTGCCTCGGGCCGAGGGGGTATTACGCCGTTATCGGAGCTAATTATATTTCACTGTGGTCACTGTCTAATATTTCATGCACATGTCCAAGAGAATAGCGTTCAAAACGGCACGACCGCATCTTAAACTTCCTCCTCGTCTGTCTTGTGAAGTGGTACGCCATACATTTCGGTCACAAAATGCAATTACAATTTAATTACATGACGAATGGCAATTGTAGCAAGGACGGCGGCCATCATAAAC
This sequence comes from Stigmatopora argus, assembly GCF_051989625.1. Classification (NCBI taxonomy): domain Eukaryota; kingdom Metazoa; phylum Chordata; class Actinopteri; order Syngnathiformes; family Syngnathidae; genus Stigmatopora; species Stigmatopora argus. Next base: position 10,945,223 of record NC_135398.1, read on the forward strand.
GCGGGGGATCAGTTTGTGGCTGATTTAATAATACGTCCCCCGCTCGTGAACCCTGTCCCCCGTCATCTGTCTTAACCTCAACCTTAACCGCAGTTTGAAACCAGAGCCCCCCGAGGCAGGGCTTAGCCTTTTGCCAATTGCCTGCGCAGCACCTCCGCCACGGCCCTCGCCCTCAATAAAAGTGCAAATATCACAGGAGGATTTGCCCGACTTGCAGGAGTGATATTTTGCGCTCCACGCTCTGCTATTTTCACATTTGTCTGGAAACATGCTTGCTTTATAGATCTTTGACCTCAGAAAGATGAAAAAAACATGAGTAGCGCTGTGTTACGGCTCACTCAAAATGGCAGGCCGTTGAGGCCAAAGAAACGTGGCCAAATTTCGCAACTGTGGACCCTAAAATCGTGATTCAAACCACAATTTTTCTCCTCCAATAAATGAGCCATGACTCATCCTGGACAAAACAAAAATAGCAAAAAAACACGTACCACCCATACAAAAGAATTTAACAGGCGAGAGATGTCATTTTGCAATTGTTGACCTGATCATTTGGACATTTTCTGTTGTCAAGCATGACCAATGCACAAACCTTTTATAAATAAATTATATTCCAATAGACTCAGGAGTTAAGTAAATAAGTAAGTAAATGCCCCATGCCGCTATTAAAGCAAATTAAAGCACTTATAAAATTAAGCCACCAATTAACAGACACAAACATGTTTACCTCCACTCGTCCACTAGCAATTGTAAAACTAAAAGCCTCCTCTCACGTACTGTGTCTGCTAGCAAAATACTGTAACAAAAAAGTGCCACCCAGAAACAATTTTAAAAGGTGAAAACGTTTTTTTTCCACAACAACGCACTCGTAAACGGAACAAACTAATTTAAATTAACTTGGATTAATATATACAGACACTCAAACATACGTTGAATGTAACTTTACACAAAACTGAATTCAAATTTTGTTGTAATCTTTTGTTACCTTCGTTTTCCGGGTTGGCGGTTTGCCACGCCTCCGCCCTCACGTTCGCTATCGATGGACTGTTTGCTGTTGTATTGCCTTCAAAATATTCCCAAAATGATGCACACAAATGTCCTCACAATAGGATAACGCACGACCACTTGCCAACAAGAAATAGTCTTTAAGGAACGATCGCGGGACCTTTCCTAAGAAAGAATAACAGGAAATGACATAGCTGAGCTTCCCACGTATTGACTGTGGGTAATGAAGTTTTATTCTGAGAAAGGTTGCCATTGCCTATGGGTGTTGTGTGCAGGAGTATACTTCATTACCCAGAAAGCCTTCTTTTTGCATGCGCGTTGTGCGTTTCCTGGTCCAAGGAGGAACTCGTTTGAATTAATCGTTCCGTGCTCGTAAATATTGTTATACACGAAAGATATGCAAAAAAGACCTGGCTTGGTCGCATCACGAAATTTTGACCGCATAACGGGCGAATTATTCGATCGAAATTTCCCCGTAAGACGAGCATTTTGTATGACGAGCGGTCGTATGACGAGGTACCACTGTATATGGCGATACAACATTTATCAATACATTAGTTTGGATAACAAAGTATTAAATATGCCAGAATTTTGATATATTGTCACACCCCTGGTTATAAGACAACAGCAGGGAAAACACAATCTTATTTCTTTCGCACTTTTAACAGATATGGGGGATTTTCTTCTGCTTGAATAGATGCCATTTCTCAAATGTCCAAGCAAGAAATAAACACCTCCTGTCAAATTCACATTTTGCCTTCTTCTGTCAAGCTAACAACAGCCCCATCTTGCTTCACTCGTCACTCAAGCGTTTGCAGAAGAAAGCCTACCTTTTCAAATAGTTGCTTAACTCTCACTGTAGAAGAGTCCTAACCGCATAATACACTCGAGGGATGACTCTGACATGTAACATTTCAACCTCAGAAAACAATTGCATTTTTCTTCAATATTTGTGTTCATTTTTCTCATGAACTTTGCATCCCTCTCTACAGGGCAAGGGGAGCGTCCATGAGCTCCTCCTCACCATCATCACACGGATGGGCATCGCTGTGTCTCTGGTGTGCCTCGCCATCAGCTTGTACACCTTCTGTTTCTTCAAGGGCCTTCAGAGCGACCGCAACACCATCCACAAAAACCTCTGCCTCAACCTCTTTGTCGGCGAGCTTGTCTTTCTCGTAGGCATCAACATGACTGAACCCAAGGTCAGTAAATTCTTAAGATGGGGATGATGCACTGTGGTTTTCCACTGCGCAGAATACATATTTTTTTCCTTCACTTTACTACTCTTTAGAGGTTTCTTCCAATCATTAAAAAAAGGGCCAAAACCAATGAAACTTTTATATTACTACACTCAAACTGGTTTACTTCCAAGCATTTCTAAACAAACTTTCCCTTAGGGGATTTTCAATTGAGCTTTTCCCGAGCTTATGAGTACTTTTAGTTTTTCATGATGGTTGTATTTCTTGCATTCATTTAGCTGTTTTTTTCTATTTAAAACACGAAAGGAATAATTGCAATTGCACTAAGGTTAGACATGTAATGTTTTTGTAACATTTTAACTTTTATCCTTTTAAAAAAGAACGTTAAGCAGTGAATCATGTTTTTCACATATCCAATAAAAGCTTTTTTTTATTTAAAAAAAAATCCGCTCTCCAAAAATTCTTTTTATATACTCGTCAAATGAAACCGTCACATCTGTACACTTTGGGAATCAAATGCGGTTCTTAAGATACTCACTGATCTTACGCCACAACTGTAAATTTTGTCATTCTCCTCCCTCGGTCAGCTGGTGTGCTCCATCATCGCCGGCATTCTCCATTTTTGCTTCCTGGCCGCCTTTGCCTGGATGTGTCTGGAAGGCGTGCAGCTGTACCTCATGCTGGTGGAGGTGTTTGAGAGCGAGCACTCTCGCCGCAAGTATTACTACATGGTCGGCTACCTCTTTCCGGCGGCGGTGGTTGGCATCTCGGCGGCCGTTGACTACCGGAGCTACGGAACACCACGAGCGTAAGTGCGCCAAACTGCTCCCCTCCCCCCTCGGCTACTCGGTAATGATACTGATACCACAAAGCAGAGTGTACCTCGCTTTGGCCCAGCAGCAAATTTACACCCTGTCACCAGCTAAGAGCAGAGCTGCAACACTAATGAATGCACCAGCTTGCTACTCTGACCTGCTGGGCTTTTTATTCTTTGCACGCGGGTAATTGCCGACCTTGTCAGTTAAAAAGTTTATGTGCTTCTTCTCTGCCGGCCAGCAGAAAGAGAAGAAAAAAAAAACATGATTTGTAGAGCTGCTACACTGTAATTTAAGGGATTTTTTTGCATCTTCATTTTTTTTACAGCTTTAGCACACATTTGTAGTTAAAGTACTCTAACCGCTTCCTCTGTGACGGTTGTCCAAAAGTATTAGAACGGTGATGCTGATTCCATTTGGGCTTGACATTAAAAGAGTATGAGAAAAGGGTTGGAGAGTTTTTGCTGTGAGTAGCAGAATATGTTCATAAATTTTCTTTCGCTCATGAGTTGACAGTTCGTGGGGCAGAATTTTAAGTGGGGCAGCCCAGACTTTAAACTTCCACCCACTCGGTGAGGTCCACTTAACCCCAAGTATTGGGCAGGACACACAGAATACACACTATAGAATTAGCCGAAAAGGTAAAAAATTGCTTGCACTCTCGTGCCTAAGTGACATGCAACAAATAACGTGAAACTTTTGGACCTGTGACGTGATGTATAAGAAAATAAGAATCTGTTCTATTTCTGTTGCTTTCGCCTACCAGTACAATTGTCCTATTCAATTTTACAATCTACTGATGGAAAGTTTTAGCAATTTTGAAAGGTTTTCAAGACTGCGATGTTTCTTGAAACCAGTAACCAGCCCATGTTTAGATTCAACATCAATACCAAACAGCTCAGTGGGTGAAAAAGAAACAATCAGTGAGTGGGTGGTATTTTCTAAACTTAAGATGTAACTTTACCTCTTTTAAAATCAACATCTTGGATAGTTCCAGAAAAACGGATAAATTATAGTTGGTCAAAATTTGCTCTTGATATATTCACCTTGAGCTGATTGTGTACACACCTTGAAAAACAATTGCGAATGAGCCCTGATATCGTGATTCATCATGGGAATGGAAAAATAGTACGTAAATGTGTTCCCCCTTGGAATTGGAGGTGCTAATGTATACTTATAGTGACAAGAGAAGCAACATGGGAGTATAGTGATGTACAAGTGAATGCTTAGTAAGTTGGAATGTAATGGGATTTTATGTACCTAACCGCATTTCAAACCAAAGAATCAGTGAAAAAGCACTGTATTGAATAACATCTGATTTTCATTTAGGTGCAATCAAGCATCTGAGAAGTGTGCTTGGAAGTGAGGGAGTTGAAAATGAAGTTTAAGGAAAACATACCCAGATGGCCATGATTGGACTATACTTGGGTTTTATTTCATTTAAACTGACATTTGACAATTGATTAAGTAAATATCCATTCAATATTCAACACATCTTTATTCAGGAGAATTGCATTATATCTTGTGCTATTGATTTGTATTGCAATATGGAACTGGAAATAAAATACTGGAAAAAGTAGAAAATACCAGGCGCAATATGCTCGCTCAAAAAAAAAGCATTAGATTCGGAAACTCACTGAATCCTGCTTTAATTAGACAGGACAAAACGTTAGTGCTCAAGGATTATATTGAATTTTAAAGTGGACAGATGGGCCCATTCATAGCACATGGTTATGGTAGCTCTGAGTGTTAACTTGTACCAGTGCGGCTTGTTATCCCGACACATAACCTTGATGTGGCATTGATGGAATTTAATGAGCACCCCTTTTTGTCATGTAGGTGCTGGCTGAGGGTAGACAACCATTTCATCTGGAGCTTCATTGGGCCTGTCACCGTTGTAATCCTGGTAAGTTCAGTTCCTCCGAAGAAAAGCTTCCAAAACACCTGATAGATTTTTATTTGTAACACAAGCTGTCTGCAGATCAATTTGCATGAAAGCCAAGCTGTACCATTAGCGCTGCTGACATGAGGACATTAGCGGTGTCCAATCGGCTGTGAAAAATCCTCCGTAATCACAAACGATTTGGGGGTCGCGTTGAGGAGGAGGAGTAGGGCAGTCTCATCAGGAGTCGTCTCGCGCGTGAAGGTCATTCGTTCGGTGAAAAAACAAGATGGAAACAGCGAGAGGGTGGGCCGGACGACCTTTATTGCTGGATAATGCCTCGCCCCCCAGCCAGAAACGCAATTTAGAAGACCTTTTGTTTGAACCCACCGATTTTTCTTTAGATTTTTTTTTTATCAGAACTAAATTATTGAAACTGGATCGGACAGGTGGTTGAATGTGTACTGAAGTGGTTTTGATACCTTCACTAGTAGTGAAGGTATCAAAACCACTTCAGTACACATCCCTCCAAATACAGTTTGGTAGCTTTGGCTAATGACTAGCCAATCATAGTTGGTGAAAGCGATGACGTATCCCTACGCCTGCGACAAGGCAATAACGTATCCCTACGCCTGCGACAAGGCAATGACGTATCCCTACGCCTGCGACAAGGCAATGACGTATCTCTACGCCTGTGACAAAGCATTGTGGTGTTGCCATCTCAAAATCTGATTGGTTAAAGCAACAGTCTTATCGACGCTTGTTTAAAGCGGCAGAGCCCGCAGAACTGATTGTGAAGGCCTTGAGGCAGATTTCTGACCCTGGCACCAAATAATGGCTGAAATGTGATTGGTTAAATGCTTCAATATGAAAACACATCTGGAAACAGTGCAACCAGGGGGAAAAGCAATGAAAGGAAGCTTACAGACAATTTGGAATTATTTAATAAGTATTAAGTAGTAAGAGAAGGCCTAGAAGGCCCTGACGGCCCGCCACTGTTCACTACTAATTTGATTTCTGCTACAGTTTCTATAGTTCAAATCCACAGACTATTATTCCACTCGTGGGCGATGACAGAGCGGAAGCACGGACACGCACCTGTGTACACAAAACATCCTTGTCCGTCTGTCCATAGCTTGTAAATTCATGTGTAGCCTCGAAAACTCTTTACTGGCAGGGATGCTGATTTTCAAATGAATTTGGCAGAGGAGCAAGAGAGACCCTCGGAGCCTCTTCCTATCTATTTCAACGGGTGCTGCAGTCGGCACCTTAAATGCATCATGCAGACAAAAGTTAACCGCAGCGGAACCCCGAAAGCAAACCATCCGGAATATGGCGTCCTTGCCTTCCGGTCGTTGACTTTCCACGCACGATTCCTTTAGTTTCAGCTGCAAACAAACTTTTCGGGTTCAAGTCCACTTACAGTATGCCATTTCTGTGTGGTAAAATATAGTATATAATGTGTTAAAACTATTCCTTTTAAAAACTAGTTGTAATTCATCTAACAGTGTCAAAGGCAGCCAATTACCTCCGTTCAGAATAATACAGTAAAAAAATAGTGTCTTTTGTTCCCTTTTAGGAATAAACGGCTAGCCAACAATGACCTAATTTTTCCTCAAATACTGCCCCCCTTGTGTAACCAATTTGAATTATTTTACATATCTCTGTATTTTACTTTTTTTACGTGCAATTTTTCATATATTGTATTGGTTTTTGTTAGTTGCAAAGAACATTGAACCCCCCCAAAAAAGAAAAACCAAGGCTTACACTTCAAAGGACTCTAGCCCACCTCCTCCACTCACACCCCCTCAGTAGATGCCTCCACCATCTGCAGCACTGAATAAACATCCCCTGCCACTTTAAGATGGAATACAGTGGGTGCCGTATATTTCAATTCTCTCCAGGCAGTTCATCAAGTTTTGAATATGCTCACAGAATTTGTCCTGGAATTCATTTCCAAGGTGTTATGTGAAAATAAGACCTGTCTCATTCCCTCCCCCGACGCCAGCCCTCCGGTACTTCACGTGACACACATCCGAGAATGTTCGAAAACATTACGGGATGAATGACTTGAAAATAATGATTCTTCCTTTATTCGTTTTCCCTCAAGTGCTTGTCTGGATTCTTCGGTCTACGATTTCCCGATCGTTTTCACTCACGCACTTGTGTGTGCTCCACATTAAGCATATTGTCATCTACATTGAGCATCAGCGTCGCGGGATGTCGAGCACTCGCATTAACCTCTTGTTAACCCCCACTGCTGTTGCTTCCCACTCTGAAATCTTAATGATCTGCTGAGGTATTTAATTTTCCACTAGGTAAAGGTCCACCGGTACGTAATGGTGGTTTTAGCGATTGAAAAAAAACAATATAGACAAGAGCGAGTGGGTCAATGACTGCTTCAAATTCGATGCCGAGTGATTGTAACGAACCAATACGGGGAGTCGATGGCGGAATCTGAGGCCGCTCTAAGTGCATGTTGTCGGACTCTGACGCTTGTTTGTTTTGACAGGTCAACGTCATCTTCCTTGTGGTCACCATGTACAAGATGGTCAGGCATTCCACCTCCATGAAACCGGACTCCTCCAGGCTGGGGGGGATTAGGTAAGAGCCATTCCTGGCACCATTAATGAACAGCAATACCTTGCGTATTCTGGTATTTAACATCTGGATCATGGAGGAGTTTTAGCCAAATCACATTTTATTTATACAGTACTTTTCATACATAAAATATACAGCTCCAGGTGCTTCACTACAAAAAAAAATAGTATCTACTGTGTTCATGTGTAAAGGCAAAATCAAAATACAAAAAAACAGCCTTTTTTCCTTCTCCAGCTTGTAGTTTAAAATATTTGTATTTTTCAATAGCTCATTTCATATATTGCGAAATCATTTTAATTCTTGTGACAGTGTCACTCCAACTTTGGTGTCTTTTTACCCGAGTTCTCGGAAAATGGGATCGACCGCACAAATTGTGGAAGGAAAAGCTCTAAAGTCATCGTCATAACAAGCCGACGTGATTAATGTCCCAATTTTTCTCATTTTTGACATTTTCCTTTTCATAGATTTCCTAATCAAAGCTTGTTTAGCTCACGTTTGACTCCTCATCTCCAGCTGTCACATCCCATTAACTGCCACTAATTTGGGCTCTAACGCAAATCAGCCATGCGTGCACAAAAGTTAAATGGAAGGTTACATCCTCTGTGATTATTAGCTCAAATGCGGTCTTGTGAGCGCAATCGGCTGCCTTTCTCCACAAAGCGTCTCGGTTTTCCTGCTAAGGTTTCTTGGAGTCGTGCTTTCTCTCAAGGGGCGTCTCACTTGACTACGGTGCATCCATAAGGAGAAGCGGTCGTCATTGAAACTGACTGCGAAGTGATCGCATTTCCTCCTGGCTTTTACTGGGATCCGCTGAGGCAAAACATGCAACCTTTGTGGTCTCAGGACTCAAAAGCACAATAGCTTGTACCACGTTTTATTCTAAATTCCTCTACAAGATGTGTTCGTAATGGAAAATGTCATCTAATTTTTTGTTTCCCTCTCTACTCCTCTGCACCAGGTCATGGGTGTTAGGAGCGTTTGCTCTTTTGTGTCTTTTGGGCCTGACGTGGTCCTTTGGCCTGTTTTTTCTCAACGAGTCCTCCATTGTGATGGCGTACCTCTTCACCATCTTTAACACCCTTCAAGGAACGTTCATCTTCATTTTTCACTGCCTCCTCCAGAAGAAGGTAAGGTTTTATCGCAATAAGACCAAACGCCATTCTGCACAAATGGTAACGCAATTGCACAAAATGGAGAAAACAGCTCTGACGCTTCCCTGGCTGATTTCTTCATTTTTAACTTTTAATTTTCTAAAGTAAGATAGATAAAGTTGGTGAAAGCTTTGTTGATGTCCAAATAGTCATTTGAATGAGTAAAAAACTTAACAGGTACGCCTTGGTTCACATGAAAAGGAACTATTTTATTTTATTCTCAATGCGAACATGAATCAAGATGATCGCTAGCTCTGAGTGAATCTGTCTGTCTAGTCATTGTGTCATTAATCAACAGGCACACGCTTGTCTGCTCCAAGGTAAGCTCTGCTATTGTGGTTTTTGTAATGATGGATGTAGCCTTCAGAGGCACGTTGCATCCTGCCGTCCCATTTGTATGAAAAATACTTTTTTAGTCAAATGTTTTCAGATTTCTGCTGTTTTATCGCCTCCGTTTTCTTTGCTATTCTCTTACCTTTCTTGGTGTGACATTGAAAGGGCTGTCAGCTCTTTGTGGCATTTTATAAAAGATTCAGAACATGCACTTAAGTAATTGTTTCGTCCTGCTCTGCTCCTGATCTGTCCTTTTTCTCACACAGGTCCGAAAAGAATACGGTAAATGTTTCCGTCAATCTCAATGCCGTGGCGCGCTGTCGTCCGATGGCCCCCACGGATCCGTCAAGACAGCCACCTCTCGGACCACGGCCCGCTACTCTTCTGCTACTCAGGTGGGTAACACAAAAACACAACGATCACACAGTTTCTATTCTGATCCCCCACGTTTACACGCGTGCCATGCCAACAAGGTCTCACGTGGAGTCTTTTGAGAGCCCCCATTTTGACAAAACGTTACCGCATGCTCATCAAAAGAAACTCCACCCGCGGCGCTTCCCGGATTGATGCGTCCTCAGAGTGAAGCGTGTCGACACAGCGTGAATCAGTCATCTCAGTCAGTGGCGTTGGCGCTCTCTCGATTCAGGCACAGACCGCCAAGCGCACAAGCACTAAAACTGCTCAAAAAGACAAAGTGAAAAGGAGATTAAAGAGTGTGCGCAGGTTGAGTATTAAGAGGAAGGGAGCGTCTTCTGCATTCAAACATGGTAAAAACACTAGCAACATCTGGCGTGAGGTATAAAATACTTGTTGGACAGGAGACGTATTAAACTAAACAAGGCTCCCTTTCTGGCAGGGGAGTGATGCCGTTTTTGTTAAAGCCTTTGATTCTACTTCCAATTCAAATGTAATGGAGACATAGCACCCCAAATTTGTGCTATTAGGTCACAGGTTTCAGAAACAAGATAAGGAGTAATTAAAGTAAGACTTGTTTCGTTGTAATGCTGTCATCCAGTGATTATGATTTATTTTAAACCCTTACAAACCAGTTATTTAACTCATTGGCTGCCATTCACTGTGGTAAATGACCAATCCTTTTTGACTGGGCGGGGCGATAAAATGTTCATTAGCTGTCAAAATGGATTGGATTTCTGGCGCCATAAATGACACTGGAGCGTTCACAGTCAATCTGTTGCTATCAACGGCTGTAGTGAGTTAAATACTATGAAAAAAAACTTATCTATTTTAATTTCATCAGTGTCAACTTTTGAAAAGTCGTCCACTGTAATGATACTTTCATGGACCTAAAAACTATACCAGAGTCCAATGTTTCCCAAAATTATTGAGTCTAGGCACAAAATCAGACACTTGAGAACAAAATTTAAGAGAAACAACAACTATTTTGTCAATGTTTCTTCAATTCATATGCTTACAAAAGCACACATACAAATTTTGGTCAGTACACAAACCGAGACATATGCCGTGGTATATGAATAATAATTTTCATCCCAATTAAGGAAAATTGGATAATTTCCCACAGGACTCCTGCTGTTCTTTAATGAAACCTAAAGGTGCTGCAGGCACAGTGGTTGAAAATCTCTGCTTTAGATTCATTAGCGGAATGTGTGGGAAAAGAGAAGCATGGAGCGTTAAAACGTATCTATTTTTGGATCCGTCGCGACACGTTTGCAAAGCGATGTCAATTTCGGCAAGCCACTTAAACGCTAACGGCGACACTCTGTTGATCCGTTTCTCCCGCCGTATGCACGCAGAGCCGCATCAGGCGCATGTGGAACGATACGGTGAGGAAGCAGTCGGAGTCCTCCTTCATCTCGGGAGACATAAACAGCACCTCCACGCTCAACCAGGGTAAGCAAGGCGCCAGTCGCTATTCTCTTTGAGGCGTAGCCCATAGTTTCTCGCTTTAATACAGGCGGCGATGGCGAGAAGACAGACATTAATGTTGTTGTTTGTGTTTTTTATTCTTCTCTTAGCATACAAAAGCATATCACACAATCCAGAACTTTTTCACTCTGTCTTCCACTGTCTTTTGGATTAACTTAACTTTAAAAAAGTTGGGATTTTTTAGGCCTGATGTCTTGAATTGCCAGCAATTGTGACAGGAGAAGACTCTTCTCACTCATCCGCAGCATATAGTGCTTGTCAGGAGGTAGGAGGGGAGGTCAAAGCATGTTTTGGGATGGTTCCCCGGCACTGAGAAAGCTCCTCGCTGTGCCCTGCAGATTTTGGAACATAATTAGAAATCTTTAGCTTTTTTTCTTCTTCTCTTTTTAGAAAAAACATGACAGTGCAGAGAAAGTGGGAGATGTTGGCCTAAATCTAAACGAGGGAGAGGACTTGTTATATTCTTTGCATGGGCTACATGCAGCAGGAGATAAGAATGCTGTTTTGTCTGGCGTCTCGACTGGATGCCTTTTGTGCAAGGAGGAATTTGTTTCGCGTAAATGCTGCGGATGATCGCCTTGTCAACACTTGTCGCGCTAAAATTGTTTGACTGCTTGTTTGGATTATATCAGGGTGACGTCTTTATCCCATGTGTGCGTTTTTGGGGTGCCTCAACTTTAGGGTGTTGAAAGGCATGGGTTGCATTTAAGGCTTTGAATAGTCTGCAATGGGAGTTTAAGATGCAGTTTAATTGAGAAGTGTTGTTCATGTAAAATTAACATAAATTTAGATTGACTGGAATAAAACCAATTTTGTCAGTGTATTGAGTGATAGACATCCATTTCATTTTATTGTTGAGGATTGGCAGGGAATGAACATTCCTAGTTTGATTGGATCTCTTGCACTGTCAATGGCAGCCGTTAGATTAAGTTATTGGCTGTCATTGATGGCAATATATATTTGGTTGGTTTGTGGTGTAAGGGATAGGGCTGGGTTAATTATGTCAGGGTGGGGTAGAAACTGTGGCTTCGAAACCTTTGGAAAGTTTATCTTTTGTAAATCAGTGCAGCGAGACACGGAGACATGGACTAAGATGATGATTTTAATGATGGTTTGTTGGTGTTATTGCATGGTTTATCAAGGTTGGGAAAATCTGCTCTACTGTTGAAAGTCAACATAATTACTCGCTAAAGTGTGTTTATTTCTTGAATCTTAAAAATCAGAGACAAGATGTCAACTAAGAAAAATCATTGGGTTATTGAATTGTGCACACATCATTTGCAATGTGGCTGTGTTCAGAATGCGCCTAGCCCATGCCAACTCAAATTGGAATCAACACACAACTGCCAGTTTTTAAGGAGCCTCGAATTAACCCTTAATCAAGTTCAGATGTTCAAGTAGGCTTTTCCAGACATTTTTTTTTGCACTTTCCAGCAGAAATCAGAAGGTGTTGTGCCAACACTGGCTAGGGTTTAGAGCACTTTGTGATTCCCTCTGCCTTAAGTAATGCCTCAGGTCTAACTGAAGAAAAACAGCCCCCATTTAGGGATAATAGCCAAAATTTCAACTTCGGTATTGTCAAACCATAACTCATTTTCCTCATATGAAATCAGGAGCATTTAAGTTTAGGGAAACTTGTTTGTGAAATGAGTAACCGAGCTTTGCGCTCCATAGCGTTTGTTTGGATTTTTTGAGGGTTGGGAGACCCCATTTATTATCTTGGCAATAGGGGTACACTGACTTTATTGGGGTGTTGAAGGGTTTGTTCAAACATTCGGGAAAGACTTTTCTAAGACATCAGGCTGCTTTTTTCAATGCCTCGACTGACCTTAAAACATTTCCCCTTTCTCTTTTTGTTCTTTTGTTATTTCAGGCATGACGGGCAACTACCTTCTCACTAACCCCCTCCTCCGCACCCACGACACTAACCCTTATAACAACCTGCTGGCAGAGACGGTGGTGTGCAACACGCCCTCTCCGCCGACCTTTCACTCTCCAGGTGTGCACGTCTGCCTGCGCTCTTTGTTTTCGTGTTATCATGTCAGAAGGTGTCTGTGAAAAGATAAAACGAAAGTGTATTATAATTACACCCAGAAGACATAGTTTTTTATTAATAATTTAATCACAGGAAGTTAAGAAATCAACACAGTCTAATAACTACAATATGCATTCGCTCATTTAACTCTGTGTTTATTATTATTCAGTATGAATAGGTACATCGTTTTTAATTAAGTAATGGGAATTGAAGACTATTTGTTTTAAAAAGAGGAATTAATTCATTCCAGTGACATTTGATTCCATACTTAGGAAATCTCCCCAAATTACAAAGTATTAAGAATTAACTCTATATTTTTGGAAGCAAAATATAAAATCTTACAAGAAGATGTAAGCGAAATCAGGAAATAAGGTGATAATATTGATTTCTATTTTGTTTCATTCTTTATTTTTGTTAATTAATTCATTTTACTGGCACAGTGATTGAGTGGTTTGTACGTCTGTCTCACAGTTCTGAGATCAAGGGTTCAATCCCAAGCTCCGACTTCCCGTGTACTGTTCTCCCCTTGCCTACGTGGATTTTCTCCAAGTACCTCAGTTTCCTCCCACATTTCAAAATCATGCCTAGTATGCTCATTGAAGACTCAATTGTGAGTGCTATTTATGCCCTACGATGAGCTGGCAACCAGTTCGGGGTGTACACCCCGTCTTCTGCTCATACTTAGCTGTGATAGGCTCCAACACCATTTCATTTTTATCTCGTGTTTTTCCCCTTTGTTTGTCTGCTTCTAATCCACATTTGATTCAGCCTGTTACAGAAAAAAAAAACAATGTATTTACCATGTTTCTGTTTCAAGTTTGGTGCACAACATCAAGTTAACAACAGACTCGTGAAAGATAAAAAGCTGAGGCCAGCCTTTGTGCTGAGCTAAAGTCTGCCACCTTCTTTTCAAACAAAGCTTTTGCCCGCGGGAATAAGGCGCCAACGGATCAGTCCGCCCCTCGTTAGTGGCGCAAAAGTAGAGAAGGATGGAAAATCCCATTTTCTTGCATTGGCAGTCAGAACCAATGTAATGTCTCCGCCGCTTACGCTAAGACTGAATTTTAAAGCGAGCGATGCAACAAGTTGGCTTTTCTACGTGTCTGAATTCAACATAAACATTTAACTTATTGGCTGCAATAAACATCAATAAGCATCTAATCTATTCAGTTCTTATTTTTAGCATTGTTGTATGACAGGTATTCTCAATGCTTGTTAAAAGCTTGTCAAAAAGGCGTGGCGTGGCATTTGGGAGGCGTTTCTTTCCCGATCTGTTCTCCGGTCAGTGACGAGATGGGTTTTGCAACGCTTATCTTTTATTTAGTCAATGTTTACTTGTGTCTACAGCGACCTAATTCCAAGCTTGCAGATCCCAAGCATGCAAAAAAAGCCAATCAAAGGGAAGAAAAGTAGTGCGTGATGCTGCGCGGGCACACGGTCGTAGCCCACAGATATTCGGCTCCATTTGATGATAAAAGAGAATGAAAAAACAGCAAGCAGCGCAGTGATGAAAGTCCAACGTTGTAACAAAGAGTTTTACTTCACACTGTGTTTATATTCGTCCACTGACAGGCTATTTGCTCGCTACGCAATGAAGACCAAAAGATAAAACAACGGCAACTTAGTTTAACATCATCCAAAATTTAGCGCTTGTCCAGGAAGAGAATTGTCTTTGAACAACGTATTTTAACATTTTTTTTATAAGTGTTGTAGACTTTGCTTGTATAAAATCGTTTTTCTTTTTTAAAGTTTCTTTAAACATTGTTAAAATACATGTATTTTTTTTTCTTATAACTTTAGTGGTTATTTTTTTTCTTCAATTTCGGCGGTTGGATTTAGTTTCGAAATTGTTTATTTATTTTAAAACAGGCCAGGTCATAACTGATGAAAGAAATTTGGAGGGAATTGTCAGTAGAATCCTATGGTATTCCTGTCTAAAAAATGTCCTTACCAAATTTAGTGATAGATAAGACAGCTTAAAATTCATAGTACAACTTTGTACTACCTGTTTTACAACATATACATACATGCAATATATGTGTATGTGTATATATATATATATATATATATATATATATATATATATATGTATATATATGTATATATGTATATATATATATTTATATATATGTATGTATATGTGTGTATGTATATATGTATATACGTATATATATACACATATATATATATACACATATACATATACACATATACCCATATACCTATGTATATGTGTATGTCTGTATATATATATATAAATATATGTGTATATATATACATATATATATACATATATATATATACATATATATATATATACATATATATATATATATATATATATATATATATATATATATATATATATATATATATATATATATATATATATATATATATATACATATATATATATAGCATTGCATTGCACTTGCTTCAAGTCACAGGTCTGTCATCTATCACCAAGCCACTGCTAAAGCGGTAGGAGGATCATAAATACATATAGGTTATCGTATGAGCTTAATTAAATTACATTTAAACAGAAGTTGTTGATTGAGATGAAACATTTCTACTTGCTAGCTACGGCTCGCTCTTGCCTCTAGAGGAGCATTAGCCACATTTACGGCCGTATTTATGAGTCGATCAAAAAGCAATCTAACATATGGAGAGCTGTTTTCCAAAAAACCCAACGATGGATTCCCGAGCGGCAGGAGACGCAAGCTTCTTTTCACATTTGGCCTGCTGTAATCGTTACATTTAGCGCCCTAGGGAGAGAGAAAAAGTCAGATCGTCATGTCTTATGAGTGTATTAATGCTAAGTAATGCTCGGCAGATGTTCCTCCCTGTGCCGTACGGGCTTTGAGAACATCCTGGATGAATTTTCCCCTGGAAGAATTCCCAGAGTGCAGCTGTTCCACCGATCACTATTTTCAGTTCCAATCATTCTTCGACACTTCCCACCCCACCTGCAAAGCTCCCTGGGGGCAACACATGAAGTTGCATTAATACATGCAAATTTAAGAGACACGTCCAATAATCACCTGACCTCCTTTCACCTCTCCTACTTCTCTTGCTTCTATTATTTTCAAGAAATCTCTTTCATGTTTGCTAACTGTCATCCTTTCATATTTCTATTTGAATTCTTTTTTTTTGCGGAGCCAGCCTGCACTAAATTGTCAGCCTCCCCTCTTAGCCGCCTCATAAAATCATCTTGGTAAATCTAGGTGCATCAAACGAGAGTAAGCATATCAAGGTTAGCGCGACTGCTCGGGAAAACAAACAGCAGTAACAAAGAAAACACTCACGCAGCCTTCTCAAGGTTGGAAAAAGTTCTGGAAAGGCTCACTGAATGCCTTCACGCATACGTCAAATGAAACTGGGAGTTCTTCTATGTATCACTGCCCTAATCATCGCCTTATGTTCCTTTTTAGTATCTCCGTTTTTATTAATATGTGAATTATTTATCATGAACAGTAAAAAAAACAATTTGTTGTTATTAGTAGGGGGCATTTTATTCATTTTATACAACATAGTATATCACACTTAAATAATGAATGTCTCAAATTAAGATTTCTATTTTGAATATATCAGTCATTTTAACTTAATTATAAATAATATGATTATTTTAACACATTTTTATAATACTATACGGTACTCGGACGTTTTGTCGAAAGACGTTTGGTCCCCGGACGTTTGGTCCCCGGACGTTTGGTCCCCGGACGTTCGGTCCCCGGACGTTTGGTCCCCGGACGTTTGGTCCCCGGACGTTTGGTCCCCGGACGTTTGGTCCCCGGACGTTTGGTCCCCGGGTTGTTACTGTTGAAACCAGCTCTCAAAATTATAATCATGAGAGAGTGAGTTCAATATCTAAATATCTAATATCAAAATATCAACAGTAAACTCTCTGTCATAATTTGACAGCGAGCGAACCCGGCGACCAAACATCCATTCTACCAAACGTCTGTTCTACCAAACGTCTGTTCTACCAAACGTCCGTTCTACCAAACGTCCGTTCTACCAAACGTCCGTTCTACCAAACGTCCGTTCTACCAAACGTCCGTTCTACCAAACGTCCGTTCTACCAAACGTCCGTTCTACCAAACGTCCGGTCGACCAAACGTCCGGTCGACCAAACATCCGGGGACCAAACGTCTTTCGACGAAACGTCCGGTCATGATACTATACTACCTTCCAAAAATTCCATTTATTTAGGTCTATATTAATTTAAGTGCTGTCTCACAGAAAGATAACATACTAATTGCTAGTTTATATAACCTATAGTCTGTATAGGGAATAATAAGTATTACTTGAATATTATCAGTCACGTTTGTAGCTACAATTGCTTTTTTAATGTCTTGGCTCAGTCCTGTAAGATGTATAAATATAGAGTTAAGAAGTCTTATAAAAAAAATGGGTCTCAAAAGTGCTTAAATGTGACACGCTGGAAAAGGAAGTCCAATATGTGTGTGAGTGCTTGCGTGCGCATGTGTGTCTTATGAAAAGCAAGTGCAAAGTCACGTCAATCAAAAGTAAAGGCTGTAAGGTTGGAATAATTGAAGCTAGCAGACCTGTGCTTGCCGCTGAGCCATTTCCTTCACCTGCTGAGTCTAGGATTCAGTCGTCCTTGCTTTTGTCCTCCTCCAAAATTGTCCAACACACACAAAGCATTCTATTATCTTCTATTCCAAGGATACAAGTCGACTGAATCCAGCGCGCTTTTCACTGTTTTTCACGTTTGTTTTGTGTGTGTGTTTGAATTGAGTGATTTTGTTGTTTCTGCTGCAATTTTGAAAACTGGCATCTTTGTTTTTCACTTTTTTTGGGCACATCAGCTGTGCTTAGGCCACATAACCTGAGCAGACGCACTTGATGTGAGTGGTGGCGAAGTGAGTCATTGCACCGTGCCTGTGAGTGTCGTGCCATGTGTGTGTGTGTTTATTGTGTGCAGGGGGGGTGCACAGAGGTGCTTGGCCATCTGTGTTCCATGCCACTCATTTTATTTTGTTGTATCTTCTTTTAACGGGTGAAATGTTTTATTCAATGTTCATGTTTAACACGCTCGCAGTCATCCATCCGTTCCTTTCCCTATTGTGACTCTGGCTGCTTTGTGTATTGCTGTGTTGTTCACTCACTGTTGCCTGTGCGATGCTGTATGATCCTTTTTGTTTGTTCACGTCGTGCCATCTCTCCTCATGACGCCGATATTGTTCAGGATCAGCTCTCTAGTTTCTTCCACCAGGAAATACTGTACATGGGATTGGGAATGGCTGGGTGTTGGGTCGAATGGGTCACTGGGTGGTTAAATATTTATCTCTTTGTATGTTATTTTGTGTGTGCGTGGATATATATGTATGGAAGTGTAGGATGTGTGTATGTCTCCATATGTGTATATGTTGTATGTATGCTATATGTATAAATGCATAATAGATGTATTTATACTCTACTTGAATACAGTTACTTGTTTGTGTGTGTGTGTGTGTGTGTGTGCGTGTGTGTGCATGTGTGTCTGTCTGTGTGTGTGTGTCTGTCTGTGTGTGAGTGTGTGTGTGTGTGTGTGGGTGTGTGGGTGTGTGGGTGTGTGGGTGTGTGGGTGTGTGGGTGTGTGGGTGTGTGGGTGTGTGGGTGTGTGTGTGTGGGTGGGAGTGTCGGTAGGTAGGTGTTATTGTGGGTACATGTGTGTGGGTGGGTGTATGTGTGTGGGGGGTGGGGGGGGTGCGTGTATGTGTGTCTATGTGTGTTGCGTGTGTGGGTGGGTGGGTGTGGGTGCGTGTGTGTGTGGGTGGGTGGTTGTTTTCCTTGTGTGTGTGTGTGTGTGTGTGGGTGTGGGTGTGTGTGGGTGTGGGTGCGTGTGTCTGTGTGCAATTCCGATTTTGCCTATACATTGAATATATACTTTGGTATATTGTATTTTACATTGTGTTTATTAGTTAATGACTTTCTTTTTATATGACTTATTACTCTTATTTTTCTATATTTGTTCTCGTTGATGTTGTAGAATTGAAAAAGTTCTCTGGGAATCCGTCTTGCACAGAAATTACAATGAGATGTGTTTTATTATTTTTAATGTTATTATTTTTCATTTTATTTTACTAAGCGTTATCAGATTCAATTCATTTAAATCATTTTTTCCACTTCTCCTGTATAAGCTGTATATATATTTTAGAAATGTCATTCTGTTTTTCTTCAAAGTTTGTGAATATATAGCAGGGGTGGCGAATAAGTTAGATACAAAGAGCAAAAAAATTTAACCGTGAGAGTCAAAAAGCCACACATGTAGTGATCTGCCAAAACAATCAGACATACAGACACACAAAAAGACACAAAGCAAAATTATTCTCCATAACACTTTCTTCCCCTTACAAAACAATGTGTTCATTTCAAGGTCGATGTCCACCCTCGACACACACAACAAATCAAATTTCAGTGTGTTTTAAGAGAGAATAAAAATAAGAGAAACATGAAACGAGGCAAAGAGCCACACTATATCCAAAATATGATAATATCCAAAGAGCCACATTCATTTTGGCCGGGAGCCGCGTGTTAACCACCCCTGACATATATCGATCAATCATTTTTCTCCAAAAAAGCTTTTGTTTCCATATTCTGTGGTGATGTTTACCAAACCACCAAAAAATGCCATCGTTTGCAAGTGTTTTCTTTATTTGTAAATTAACTCATTTTGAGAGGTATAGCATTATATTGGCTCAGTGGAGAGAGCAAGGGTCCTGAGCAGTATCAGGTTCATGTGGGTGGTGTACACATTAAGTGGGTCTGGGTCTAAAGGCAGAAAATGTCATCTCATGTGTTCCTCCTGTGCCATTTTTTGCAGGACAGCAGTCTCTGAGCAACAGCAGGGACATCAGCGCCATGGACACCCTCCCCCTCAACGGCAACTTCAACAACAGCTACTCCCTTCGCGACGAGGACTATGAAGCCGTCGGCGTGCGCGTCCCCCCGCCTGACATGGGAGGCCTCAACCTAGACGACGCCGCCTTTGAGAAGATGATCATATCTGAGATCGTGCATAACAACCTGCGGCCCCGCGCCGTCCCCAGAAGTCGCGCCGACGCCCAGCGGGACAGGGGTCCGACGCTGGCCCCGCAGACCCGCCCGGCCGCGGACCGGGGCGGCGGGAGCGGCAGCGAAGACGACGCCATCGAGTCAGATCGAGTTGAGGCCTCGTCCTCGCAGAGAGGGAGCGTGCAAGAAGGTCACCCGCCCCTGGAGCTGCTCCTGCACCCCCACCACAAGGAGACCCTGGAGGCTCCCCTTCTGCCTCAAAGGACTCACTCCCTGCTCTACAGCGCTCAAAAGGCCCCTAGACAGCTGACGGGCCAAGTGGAGACCCTGACACCGGGCGAGGAAACGGGCAACAACAACAACAACAGAGACTCGCTTTACACCAGCATGCCCAACTTGAGGGAATCACCCTCCGCTTCGCCGTACCCCACTGAAGAGGAGGAGGAGGACGAAGACGAGCTCTCCCCCTCCACCCGGAGCGAGAGCGAGGACACGTACCATAAAAGCATGCCCGAGCTGGGCGACGCCCCGCCGCTCTCCTACTACCACATAAACCGAGTGCCCAGCGACGGCTGCGTCCCTCCGCCGCCGTCCGCAAACCAAGAGGGGGACGCAGCCGGCGACGGACAGATGCAGATCATCACCAGCCTCTGAAATCAGACTCGAGCCAGGGGTGAGTGTTTTTGCCTGATGTCAAGCGAGCGGCCGAGTCGGGCTCCGCACTCTACACGCGTCGCAGGTAACTGGCGCGTTGTTGGGTGGGTAAAGGAATGAATCGACTTTCTTTTTTCTTTTTTTTCCACACGGAATTCGTGGACACTTAAAAACCTGTTCTTCTGAGGTCTGAATGTGGACAGTGAACACCCTGCTGTAGGACTACAAAGGTGCACAGACTGTGGGAAGGATGAAAAGGTTTGAATATTCTTTATCCTGACGCAAGACTAGACTTTCTACAGAACCCCACTGTCGTGATTGTAAAGTTATGAAACCACTAATTCAGACTCAGGCCTTATATTTTCTCTATTGCACAAAACTGTTGTCAGAGTAACAGCTAAAGAATTTATATTTTGCTGCACCTCTTGTGTAAAAAGAAGTTAGAAAAAGTTTTTAAAATATCTGGACAAAAAAAAGAAAATACATAATGTGGTAAAATATTAAGAAAAGGCAACCATTCAGTAGTTAAGCCTCTCTTCCATGTTAATAGGATTCTCCATATAAGGTTAATAATTAAGGGAGGACATTTCCTTTTGTTCCCTCTCACACTTGACTTGTTGTATGTTCAAATATGTTTTAAAATGAGAAAAAAAAATCTGTATTTGGAAAGAGATACAAATTCATACGCTCACGTGTCAGCTTGTGAAGTGTTTATTGCTTTCGTGGACAACTATTTGAAGGAACCGTGTCATCAAGACTTTGTTTGCGGACACTTCCTTTGGAAATTTTGCTTGTTAATTTATTAACGGACGTATTTGGTTTTTAAAAAGTGCAAAAGATGTTACGGCACTGATTAGGTTCATGTCAATTTTTTTGTAAGAGCCCTTTGTCAACAGATATTTAATTCAACTCCTGTTTGATATTAAATAAATGTGACTTTTTTCTTGTTCACAAAGGTCCTTCTGTTTTTCTCAGCAGAAAATTAGGTCTTGAGTGTCCGATTTCTAAATCCTGCCTCGTAAGTGCAAAACAAAAAAAAATACATTTGAATTTGAAATCTAATCAGGTTTGTGGGATACTTGAGTTATCGAACCAGCGGTGCTGTAAAAGCTGGCGGCGCTGCTCAATTTTTTTTTCAGTCTCTCCGGGTCTGTTCTTGCTTGCTCACCGATTTGATTTTGAGTATGCTTTTGAGGTCATTACATTTTTTTTTCATATTTTGAGTTCTACACTAGAGGGGTTTGCATTTTATTGGTAAAGAGACATCTACTAAAATTTAGTGAATTATCGTTCCTTGACAACCTGTCCAAAATCAAAGGTTTGCAGACTATTTGCTTTCTGGTAATTTGGCATTCCTGAAGTCCTATCGTGTGCGGTCGATTGGTCGCCGGTCTTTTGGTCGCGGTCTTTTGGTCGCCGGTCTTTTGGTTGCGGTCTTTTGGTCGCCCCGACCGCGACAACGGGCGACCAAAAGACCGACGACCAAAAGACCGGCGACCAAAAGATCGG
Source organism: Stigmatopora argus (assembly GCF_051989625.1). Classification (NCBI taxonomy): domain Eukaryota; kingdom Metazoa; phylum Chordata; class Actinopteri; order Syngnathiformes; family Syngnathidae; genus Stigmatopora; species Stigmatopora argus. Next base: position 10,967,329 of record NC_135398.1, read on the forward strand.
CGACCAAAAGACCGGCGACCAATCGACCGTGTACCAGTCCTATAGTGCCAAAGTGAAAAGTACAGCGTGGTTGATTTACATTTCATAATTCTCTGTAGTGTTCCAATAAGAATCTGGCAACATAGCTGTCGAAAGCAAACAAAGGTCAGAAATGGAAAAAGTGTTTTTTTTATTACTACTGTTTGGTCAAAGGAAATTGCTATTATCGTGCTAATTATTAACACAATTTACAATCAACATTTATTAAACATTTCAGACAACAAAGGATTTGTTCCTTTTTCTTCTACAAGAAGACAAATTAAATGGAAAGAGGGATTATGTCACTTGTTTGTTGAGCATGGGCAATCATAAATAGCGCCGAGTTTAGGCCAAAATACTCTTGAGAAACAAAATTTAGAGCGAAAGCCATCTGGCAACAAGCGCTCCCTATTTTCAAGGGATGTTGTAAATTTATTCTGCAAAGGTTATTGGCCCTCCCAGCCTTTCTGTAGCCAAATGATTGCGTGTATGAATGTAAAAATTCTCAGCCCAAAATTAGAATTAGGATTGGCATGTTCGACAGATGTGTTGAGAGACACGTAAAAGTCCTCTGACACTTTATTTCATGGCTTCAGTGGTAACATTTAAATTCAGATTAGACAAAGATGCCTGACATAATTAGTGCACTAAGAGTTTGATGGGTTTGTCTCCAAGCAGTGGGACATTTGTCTGATTTTTGCGCTTCGGGTTCAATTATAAATCAGTGAGGTGTGCACGGAGCTTTCGAATTTATGGTGGGTCCCAATGACCCTGGAAGTCAGGGCTATAAATGACATCACTGCCATGTTGCTGCTCCAGTTAGGAAATCGGAAACCCAAATTGGAACCACTCTGAAAGCTATTCTCGCCTTGGCCCAATGTAAACTATTTCTGGACAAAATGTAGGAACCTAAGGGAAAGATAGATGAAGACAGACGTATACCAGGTTGCTGTAGTAGCCTAGTTTACAGACATGCGTTCATTATGTACATGTGTAGAGGTGGACATTAATTTGCTATCAAGTTTTGAATAGACTTTGGAAAATACACTATAACTTGTCAAATTTTGATGATGAATGAGGTGGAATGTAAAAGTGTTCTTTAGATTTTTGTTTTCTCTGCAGGGATTAATTGTGCCCATACTCCGCTGGGATGGGCTCCGGCACCCTAGTCACCCTCGTGTGGTTTAACAGGACGTAAGATGAATGAATTCTTTCTTTTAATTAGGACAATATTTTTTATATGGTAAACTTGGACTAAACTTTAGATTCAAGACAAAACAATTTTATTGTGTTATTATTCTCACATGGATGATCATATACAACGTCTGTATTTTCATTTATATATATATAATTTATATTCTTAGGGATTGGTTTTGTTATGTTTTTTCCCCTGTGTGACCTGTCCATGTATGTGATTGCCCATTGTGTTCACCTGCTGACTCCCCGCCCCTTGTGTATCTCCTGTTTGCTGCCTCTTGTGTGACCCAGGTGTTTCTAATTGTCTCGTCAACCCATGTTTGTCTATTTAAACCCTGTGTGTTAAGTCAGTCCTTTTCTGTCAGTCTCTTGTCTGCGTTGTTATGCCCATGTCCCATGATCCTAGTTTCCCCACGTCCTAGCTGTCAGGTTTTATTTTCTTATTTGATTCCAAAGTCTTTGTTAATTTCTAATAATCCTGCCATGGTTATTAAAGTTTTTGTTGGCGCACTCCACTCCCTGTCCTAACTTTTTCCCTGCGTTTGGGTCCTACTACGTATTCACAACCCTGCTAAATTGTGACACCTCGTAACGGTTGTGGGCATAAGCCTATCCCAGCTGACTTCAGGTGAAATGCAGAGTAATGCACCCTAGACTGGTCGCCAGTAAATCGTAGGGAACACAGAGAGACAAACAACCATCCGTGCACATAATCATACCGCCACCAGCGGGAATCGAAACAGGTAAGTGTATATATGTAAGTGTATGTAAATGTTTATTTATTATTATTGTATTTATTATATATACGTGTATATATATATATATATATATATATAATTATTATTATTATTATTATTATTATTATTATTATTATATTTAACTCATTATTTAACTCTCATTATACTTGTATAATGACAAGAAAAACATTAAATTCTGTGTGTATATATATATATATATAAATATATATTATTATATTTAACTCATTATACTTGTATAATGACAATAAAACATTAAATTCTCTGTGTATATATATATGTATGTGTGTATATATATGTGTATGTGTGTGTATGTGTATATATATGTATATATATATAATTATTATTATTATATTTAAATCTCATTATACTTGTTTAATGACAATACAAACATTCAATTCTTTATGTATGTATATCTGTACTTTAGTTTCTGAATACGAAACGATCCCGTTTTTCAAGGGGCAGTTGCCAGCCCAAATTGGCGCCCATGGAACACTTACTAAAATATGATAGATTGACAGATATCACTTGTGCGGACTCCGTGGCAGCCTGGGCAACCACTTCAGAGTATGCTCAGGCTTTTTAGATGGATTACTGATGCAACAAAGCACATCCTTACCTGACCTAACCTTATCTTTAGCTGTCAGACGTGCACAGCAGAGCCAATTTTTGAGCTCCCTCCAGAGGTATCTTGTATCAGTATTTGATTATTGAAGCTTCCAGCAGACACTGAGAAGAATTATGGTATCATTTATTTGTTTCTGTCCAACAACACAAATCCTACAGTCATTTGTTTTACTCAATAAACTCAGGAGGGAAATAAGTGTCTCCTTATCCGCTAAATGCTCAGCTGTGATCATCGCCGTTCACCAAGTAGGTCTCGTTATTCGGCTTTCCACAGCTAGCCACGCAATAAATTGGAAAAAATAAAGAGTATGGCCAAGAGTGGTCCAAAATAGTAATGATACTGTGGGAGCCCTAAACAATGAACTGAAATTTGGATTTAATTTCCCAAAGGATTAACTGGGGGGGAAATGTAGTAGATGACAGATTAGCAGGCAAGAAAAGTGCTTTGACGCTGCTGAGGTCTGAAAACGAAAACATCGCAGTCTTCTAGTTATTTATTATTAAGCAACATTTTGCATGGATGATTTAAATAATCTATTGATTAAACAATTTGCTTCTTCAATGGGATTATTACGCAATTTTCAGAATATTTAGCGAGCAAATTATAAAGCCCTCTTTACAAAAATGGAGGCTCGTATTAATCGTTTTTCATTTTTGGTAATCATAATACGCCTGCCTTTATAGTTCTTTTTTTTACTCAGACTGAAATAGATTACATCTATAGATAATGTGGGAAATTTTTTTTTAAAGTATTTGGAATTCCTTACATTTCTGCATAAATATATCATAAAAGGGAGTTTGATTATCTTCTTTGCAGAACTCACAAAGGTTAGCACATTTAATTTGGTCAATAGTTTTATCAAAGTTGTAAGTGGTCAGTGTGAAGGTTTTAAAAAATGTGGTCAAGTGACTGCATGTATTTTTTGTTCTTTTTTAAAAATTATGTTCTTTACTTTTAGGATTGAAGAACCTTCTTCGACTAATACCTTATGGGGTAAGTATATTTTTTTTTAAGTCGTTTGTATACAGTACATTAATGTCTGCCAAACTAATCTGGCTTTCTTGGGTTATAAAATAAAGTGCTGTTTTCAAAGTGGTAGTTTACTCTGCCTTTTACAGCAGAGAACCATATATACCCCCCTAAAAAAAAAACAAAAAAAAAAAACTTTGACAAGCCAATTCAATTGAGTGAATGTTGTTTTATGGTTATGTCAATGATCCTTCACTGTACAGCTTAGCCTGATAGCAAACTTTTTTGAGTTGTGGCTGAAAATGACCACAGAGTTTAGATGGAGCTCTTGGTATGTGCACATGTTGAACTTGGCATAATTTATGAGTTTTGACTGATGCAGAGGCGCAAAATGCAGACTTGGGAGTTTACTTGGATTCTCAAAAAAGCTCATTTTAGCTGATAAATCACTGTAAAAGCACAAAGAAATAGACAGTTTGAAGCAAAGAGCCCCTCAAAAAAGTCTTTGTGTTGTGTGATGTCATTTTCATAAAGGCTGAGGACAGCGTTTGCATGATGCATATATATTGGTTCATTATCGGCCAGTCACCTGTGCTCTGTGTTATCTCCTAAAGCACACTGAATTGTGTAATGGAACAATGTAATATACGCATAGAGAAGATCACACGTCCTTTCTTCAATGCGACGCAAGGACGGTTGCCTTGCAAGTTGTACTAATTTTAATAGAATTTATTTGGACGAGTACAAATGTATCGCTATAGCTCGGTGACTTCTAGAAGTCAACAAAAGCAAAAATACCCCAACAAATAATGTATTGACCTCCTAAAATATCACTAAAAACATTTTTATCCTAAAATGAAAAAAAATGGTTGCAAAATCGTAGGTTTCCAGACGACCTTTTTTCCCCAAATCTCATCCGTAATGTCCACCTAAAATTGGTTGAAAAATGTCAGCAGGATTTTTTTTACCAAAATGTTGGTTCATTAAAAAAAAATTATGATGCTGTCAAAAAAATGTCGCTTGGTATCATAATTACAAAAAGGGGATGGACCGAACAATGTCACAAAACTATATTTTAATCAAAATCAATGACCAACCAAAAATGCTGACCCCCAAAAGTGACAAAAGTATTTTTAAACAATAATTATACCCAAAATCTTCACGCTTTGACAGAACATATGACTGCAATTAGCCCAAAAATAATGTATTTACCTCCTAAAATATGATTAAAATTATTTTTATCGTAAAATGAAAAAATGGTTGCAAAATCGTAGGTTTCCAGACCAAATTTTTTCCCCAAATCTCATCCGTAATTTCCACGTCAGCCGAAATTTTTCACCAAAAGATTGGTTCATTAAAAAAAAACAAATTATGGCGACTGCTTGTGGTTGTCGAAGAATGTCGCTTGAATAGTGTCACAAAACTATATTTTAATCAAATGAAATGACCAACCAAAAATGCTGACCTCCAAAAGTGACTAAAATATTTTTAAACAATAATCTTCTCCAAATTCTCACCCAAAACCTCAAAATTCAAATAAAGCCACATTTTCTGATCCTCAGACGAGATCTCACAAATTTTAATTCAAAATCTGATCGTCCATCCAATCATTTTCTCTTCTGCTGATCTTCACGATGGTTCCAGTAGAACTGATTAGAGGCAAGCAAAAGATATTTGTTCAACCTTTATTTATCCATGCCCAGAATGCATTAAAAAAAATATGAAAAATAAATAAATAAGTCAACATTTTCCAAGAGATGAAAGCTTGTCTCTTTAGCCGTCTTCGGTGGCATATTAAAGAGCTGGTGGACGCCAGTGCAGTTATTATCAGCTTTTCATTTCAATGCCTTTGATGTTGCAGCCGCTGGTGAGTTTGGACATCATTTCACGTCCAATCTGGTCAAAATAAATAAATAAAAATATAACCCACATCAAACATCATGCTGTAGTCAGAATCACAGCACACACATGGATGATTTTAAATCAGATGATTATACCACAAATTTCATAGGATTGCCAAGCTGTCTGTTTATGATTGAAGGCCAATATATTTTATTGTATTTGAGGCCTCTGGACCGATTATTTATTCAATCTATTGCTTAGTATAACGTATCCACTTGTGGGATGCACTTGACTTTTCTGTTGTTTTAATTTTGGAAATTTTGAGTGAACACTTTTGGTTATTAAAGGACAGTTTTTCCCTTTTTTTAACGAATTTATTTGGAGCTGACAATTTTACATTTAGCAAACAATGTTTGTTGACTTTTTAGTCACATGTTGGGGTTTTGTGACCAATTAGTGATGTCTTTTAATGGCAATTTATGAGGGTAGGGGTGTTGTTGACATTTTGGGGGTCACAATTTCTGATGATTCCCTTTAAAAAAAAAAAGAAAAAAAATGGGGTCTACCTCGGTGGTTAAAATTGTGTGCAAAGATTTTTTCATGAGCTCGGCAGTATGTCTCTTTTATGTTGTTTAGTCAGATTTTTAAATCAAAACCATGTGGCTTATACCAGGAAATTAAAAGTCTAATAAGTATAATAATTGTTTTGATCATATTCATCTTGAAGTGGTTAACTCATATATACGCTTGCATGACCATTCAGATTTTAAAGTTTAACATTAAACATCTCTTGAAAGGGTTTATGATGGCCACAGTTTGACCTTGAAACAGATGATTTCTATTATCTCCTATGGGTGGAAAAATGGAGGTATAGCTTCCTTAGAATGTATTGAATTCACCTTTGGTGATATTGCAGGATCCTAAACTCTTTTTTTGTTTACTTTCTGACCTTCTACACCAAGGTCTTGCTGAGAAAAATAATAGTAACATTGTTATTAAAGTAAAAATGGGGCGTTCTCTTTCAGACATTATATTGCCGGATAGGAATCTTTCCTTTCGCCTAAGCGGGATCTATGCATAATTACATTAGGACAAGCACAATGCAGAAGGGCTATTGTATTTCCTCGGGGCCTGTGTAAATGTACAGCTTACATTCCTCCACGTTTCCTTCTGCACAAACAAGATAAAGACTCTCTGACGCTCGCTCGCTCGCCGCCGTCCCACAGTGCGACATCGGGGGCCCGCTTGGATGCTCTGGTTTGAATTTGCAGCTCAAGAAAAGGGGCAAAGCTGCACACTTAATCTCTCATACCTGAGGAAGATGCCTCATGGACTGTACTCTCGGATCGATACAACAAATATGCACTCCATAGTTCAAAAATCTTTATTCCTTGGGTTCTGTGAAGGCAATTTATGACCAATCCACTTGAACTGAGAGGATTGGAAGTGTATTCGTTCACTCCCAAACCTCCCATTTAAGATGGATTGTACATCGCTCACTTTGTCAGCTGGGAAAGCCTAAAAAACATGCACACTACTGCAATTTCTCATTGGTTGTTGTTTTTGTAGTACTTGGAGTGCTAAGTATTTTTAAGTAATCATGGAAATAGTCAGATTTTTTTTTTAATCTTTGTTATTGCACATCGCTCACCTTATGTCAGCTGGGAAAGCCTAAAAAACATGCACACTACTGCAATTTCTCTTTGGTTGTTGTTATTGTAGTGCTTGGAGTGCTAAGTATTTTTAAATAATCATGGAAATAGCCTGATTTTTTTTAAATTGAATTTTATTTTCTTTTATAAATCTTTGCTTCTTGTACATCGCTCACCTCATGTCAGCTGGGAAAGCCTAAAAAACATGCACACTGCACACTACTGCAATTTCTCATTGGTTGTTGTTATTGTAGTACTTGGAGTGCTAAGTATTTTTAAGTAATCATGGAAATAGACAGATTTTTATTTTTATTTTTTTATTTTATATTAATCTTTGCTACTCATACATCGCTCACCTTATGTCAGCTGGGAAAGCCTAAAAAACATGCACACTACTGCAATTTCTCATTGGTTGTTGTTATTGTAGTACTTGGAGTGCTAAGTATTTTTGAAGTAATCATGGAAATAGTCGTATTTTTTTATGTTTGCTACTTGTACATCGCTCACCTTATGTCAGCTGGGAAAGCCTAAAAAACATGCACACTAATGCAATGTCTTATTGGTTCTTGTTATTGTAGTACTTGGAGTGCTAAGTATTTTTGAAGTAATCTTGGAAATAGTCTTTTTTTTTTTAATCTTTGCTGCTTGAACATCGCTCACCTTATGTCAGCTGGGAAAGCTTAAAAAACATGCACAGTACTGCAATGTCTCATTGGTTGTTGTTATTGTAGTACTTGGAGTGCTAAGTATTTTTGAAGTAATCATGGAAATAGTCTGATTTTTTTTTTTTTAATCTTTGCTACTTAAAGTCTAATTACACCAGTAGGCTGCCAAATAGAGGTGACGCTGTCTGTGTTGTTATACAATAAACATACACAGAGACTAGATGTTTATGTTGGGTTTCCTCTGTTGAAATAATAGCAACATATTTCCCCCCCTTTCACCCTTTGACAGAACATATGACTGCCATTAGCCCAAAAACTCCGGGGAAGAGGAATTTTCCGATATTTAAGCAATTGTTCCCACAGTTTACAGCCATTTGGGAGCAGACGTAATGATTGTACTTTTTTTTTCTCCTGACGCACAGCAGAGGGATTGAGGAAAAAAAAAGATGAGATCTAAGTGCACTGTGTGACTCTCTGTCAAGCACGAAACTGTTGAAATTAAATATGAGCATTTTATTTTCCTGCGTTACTTCAAAGGCCCTTCGGATGTCAATTTGCAGTCGTTGTCGGAAAAAAAAAACAGCCGTTATAAAGAAATCTTTTATTGTCTAGCATAATACATCAATTGATTTTCAAGTGTTTTCATTGAAGTGTCCTTTTTGTTGGCACACGCATTGTAAGGATATAATTTTATTCCATTTTCTTATTCCAGAATGCACAGCGTGCCACCCCCACTCTGTTGAGTACAACAATACTTTTGATTTGCCGTTCTTTATGGTCAGGAAAGATAAGTGACATATTAAAAGCAACAACCTTTATAATGAAGCACTTGAATGAATACTACGGCTCGATAAAGCAGCCATCTTGTCGGGGCTCCTCTATATCGCCACTGGCTTCCCAGTGTGAGAATTACACAGCAGGGGTGCGTGTTCTGATCGATGCTGTATTTAAAAGTTTAATTCACAGCTAATGTACTTATACTATATTAGCGGCAAGCACACCCAAGTGGCGCCCAGCCGGCCTCGTTTTTACAATGAGAAGTGTAGCATGTGGAGATAATTAGGAGGAAAATCAATGTCATGCTTGCACGGAGAGCAAACGTTTTCCCGCGCCGACGCTTTAAAAATATAAGTGATACGTGGGGCAAGCGCTAAACCTGTAGACCAGACCAGACCAGACATGTCTTATTTTTGGCCTTTCTCGTAAGCACTTTAATGCCACTTTTACAACAGACGGCATCATCATGGTCTCCAATTTCACCCAAATATTTGGCTTAGGAGCACCAAAAACTCTGACAAAACCGCACCAACAGGCAATAAGAAAAAGGAAATTAATGTTCCATTGTGGTCATTCGAATGGGAGATATCCCACTCTACATTTTCCGGGAATATATGAACATAAATACTGCATGACTTTTTGAAATGTATTTTTTAACAAGTACTTTCATGTAGCGTGTTTTGTCATCACTTTTATCAGAGATGGGAATTTCAGAGAAGATTCATTTAATTAACTTTCCACCTTCAAACAAGGAATAAAAGTGACTGATGACAGCCCAAAAAAGGAGTGATCATTTCCTGGATTTTTTTCCTTTTAGTTTTTCAGTGGGCGCTTAGACTTAGAAAGTTTTCAAGTGAGTGAGTCGAGCACCACATATTCCCTTCGCAACCACATCGTTTCATTTTTATAATGAATTCTTTACAAGAGCGCAGGCATGCCACACTGTTCTTCAGAAAGTCACATTTCGAAATAAAAAGAGATTTTACACGCAAGCATTAAATATCAACGCAAGGGAACAAATCGTATCTTAACACATTGACTGCCACTGACGGAAAGACATCCAATGAACTGTCCGTAAATAAGTTCATAGAACAACATTGACCAACACCGACAAATTATTAGAGATTTGTAAGAAAGAGATGCTGAGACTGGGGTCCTGGATTCAAATACAGGTCACATCCACCTGTGTGGAGTTTGTATGTTCTCCCCGGGCCTGCGTGGGTTTCCTCCGGTTTCCTTCCACATCCCAAAAACATGCATGGTAGGCTAATTGCACACTCTAAATTGCCCCTAGGTCTAGGTGTGAGTGTGCATGGGTGTCCGTGTCCTCGTGCCCTGCGATTGGATGGCAACCGATTAAGGGTGTCTACCGCCTACGTGACAAGACGTTTGGTCGACCGGACGTTTGGTCGCCGGGTTCGCTCGCTGTCAAATTATGACAGAGAGTTTACTGTTGATATTTTAATATTAGATATTTAGATATTAAACTCTCTCTCACTCTCTCTCTCATGATTATAATTTGAGAGATGGTTTCAACAGTAACAACCCGGCGACCAAACGTCTGTTCTAGCAAACATCCGTTCGACCAAACATCCGTTCGACCAAACATCCGGTCGACCAAACGTCCGGGGACCAAACGTCTTTCGACGAAACGTCCGAGCACCCTCCGCCTATGGCCCGGAGTCAGCTGGGATAGGCTCAAGGCACCCCCCGGACCCTAATGAGGATAAAGCAGTTCAGAAAATGAGAGATGAGATGATATGCTGAGAGTTACGTTTTAAACTGGCATGTAATTATTAGCAAGTGAGACTGCACCCAAAGGCTTTGAAGATTTATTTTCTCATGTCCACTTATTGATGATTCATATCAGCGCACCGGTTTTCTCCTAAGGCATGTGTGACAGAGATAGAGATGAGATGCTCAATCACATCCAAGGACAAGTAAGATTTAATTCTCATGATGTACACATTATGGCGTCGTCGACTGTGAAGAATCAAGTGGGTTGTATATCCTGTTCATGTTGACGATGGCTTCTCTCGTGTGATTTGTCAGCCCTCCGGGAAAGACGTACTATTCCTAGGACAAATCCCTCTTCACCCCTGCGGAAATAAGCGAACTCAGAAAAGCTTTGTCCATGCCGATTTTCCATGGGTGCCCTGAAGGTCTCGTTGGCATATCTCAGGCAAGCCGACTGCAAATTTGAATTATGCTGATTAGAATTCAACTATGGTCAGCCGATTGCTCCCTCCAAATCAATGCGTTATGAGTGTGGCCTTTGAAAAAAAAAATGATAGTAGAGAGGGAGAGAGAAAGAAGTTCAATTAAAATTGAGGATTGACATGCAGTGTTTGCTAATGGTGGGCAGAGGGACTGTTTTTGTCATGTGCGTGAGCTGGTCAGCTCTGGATTTGGGCTTTAGGGGCTTTGTGAGCTTGTTAAAAATGCTGCTGCTCACTTTTCCAGCTGTAGCTTTTTCAACGGCGCATTAAACAACAGATACCCTTGAAAAGACACAACCAGGGGAGACAAGACTGCTTACTCTTTTGATCCTGTGGTGACATGTGGTAGGGTAAAGAGATGGTAAAGACATAAATGCAGTCATGGGCTGATTTTCCATATTCACAAATCAACATTCTTAAAACTGCCCGAGTTGGATAATGACTGGCTGACAAAGTTAATTAAGGAATTCCCCCCCCCATACTAACCTCAGTACCATAATACAACTTTACAAATAGCACTGCTATGTTCATACTATATATACATAAAGGTGTATTTTCCATATTCACAAATCAACATTCTTAAAACGGCCCGAGTTGGATAATGACTGGCTGACGAAGTTAATTAAGGTATTTCCCCCCCATACCCCATACCTCAGTATCATAATACAACTTTACAAATAGCACTGCTATGTTCATACTATATATACATAAAGGTGTATACCTTAGTTCAGCACTGTGTTCTCCACCACCTGCTACACTAAATCTGTCATTCGATCCAGCGAAGGACAATCATTGGATGACTAAAACGGGGTTTAGATTTCAGAGTGGCTTTCCGCATTCGGGACCCACCAATGAAGCAGGCACTGATTTCAGACCCGGCCGTCTCACAAACGTCACCGATGTTGTCCAGACAAGACAGGAGAGGAACTTTGGCCATCACTTCTTCTCGCTGGACCTGTCCGTCACTGTCAGTGTGGCTCAGTAGTGCAGAACTCATTCCTAGACTAACTCTTGTCTCATGACAGACTGCTGCTGTATCTGATTCCGAGTTATGTGGGTCATGGACGTGGGTGGGCCACAGAGCTGGAAAAGGCAAAAGTGATGGAGTAAAAGAAAAATTGGAATAGTGGTCAGGACAATTTTGCGCAAACCCCACAACTCAGGTGGGAGCCCCTCACACTAGACGAGGTGTCACTACAGTGCATGCGAGCCCACACACTTGCACTCACTTTCCGCGCCACATGTGTGAATTCTATCATGAAGAGCTGAGCTTTCCACAGGACTCTTTCATATAGACCACAATAGGCACCAAAGCCGGCTTCGCAACCTCCCACAGAGACACCACGGAAGGGGACAGTCTGTGGAGAAAATGAGAGCGGGGGATCAGAATTTAATTAAAGCCTTAAAGCCCCCGCGAATCAAATATGAGACAAAGGGATGAGGCGCAAATAGGAAAGGGGTGCCTTTGTTTGTCTGGTGGCTACCACAAGAAAATCATTGGTGGAGATGTCTGTGGAAGAGCCGGTTCAAAGTTTTTGAATAACTGGCTGAGGCATTGGCTCTTTGATCCCATATTCTTTTAATTATGTATGGAAAGCTTAGCCCTCAATAAGAGACTGCAAGCAACACTGACAAATATAGACGCGATGACGAGATCGGGGCGCAGAGCCAATCGATACGCGGGCTGGGGACAAATGAAAGAAAAAGGAAAATAACTATGTGTAATCGGCAAAAGATAATGATTAGCTCACTTGAGATTCACACAAGATATGTTGCATATTTGTCTGTGATAAAAACAGTCACGGGACATGTATGTGCCACCTGTCAAATTTTAAATCATCCTTTTATAAAACGGCTATTAAAATTTAGAATGACTGCCAAACAAATTGAAGAACAATTGACTCTTGAAGGAAACCAGTGAAAGGCGGCACCATAACGGCAGACCTCAGAAAAAAATTAATAAGCACGTTTTTGTTGACTTATGAAAGGCAAAGTGGAGATCTTTAATTTTATTAAGTTTGAGAATATAAACCAATAGGACTGGTGGTGGAACAGTAAACAATATTTGTGCAATATTGATATCATATTTCATTCCTCTATAAGGCCATTTGTTTAACAATCACTTGTAAATATTGAATTCGTTCTTCCGTTCGATCGCACAACCCCGTTTGACACCCTTGCAAATTAGTTTCTCCAAATGAAACTGAACAGACGGTTTCTTGTTAATTATAGTTAACAGAATTGTCAGAGTTTTCACTTGGGTGAAATTTATCATTCTTGAGTTTTCCACCTGAGAAAAAGTAGTTTCCTTTTTGCGTGTATTAAACCCACTGCCCCAAAAACACACCTGTGTGTAGTCACGTTGCTGACCGTAAGCGCAATGGTGCAATTCCTCGTACTTAAAGTATATGGCCTCGTGATGGCATTCAAAGCTGCTTTTGCTCGTCAGACATCAAGAGATTTTTGCAAGGAGAATCTGCAGTTTGAGTTAAGAATCTTAGGCCTGTTCCTGTCCATTGTATTCCAGTCAAGGTGGGGCACTTGGGATGGAAACCAGATTCAACGCTTGGTTGACTTTTCCACCTCCAGCAAGGACACGTTAATGCCCTTGGGACTGGTTCGCTGCTCATTTGTAAAAACTGAACCAAGGTGGAAGTTGGAGGAAGTTTTTCCGATGAAACCCGGATTTTGTATCCACCCTTCCCTGGGAAGGAACGGGAACGTCTTGGTTTGTGGCTTTATAAGAGTTTTGTCGAGGGGGGTGGGGTTTGGGGCACGTTTTAGTGTAGAAATCCAGATGCAGTTCAATGCCAAAAAAATTCCACAATCTGGAAAGCCATGGCCATGCAAATAACGTCAGTGAATGAAAATTCCCCCCCACTGCAATCCTTTTCCGTGGAGAAATTGGAGACGTTTCAGGCCAGGAATACTAACCACACGTCAAGAAAATACTTTGACAGTCACGCGAATGGCGGGCATCCGCTACATCTGCCGTGATCATTTTCGGCATTCGCATGATGCTAATTAAGCAGTTTCCAAATTGGGTGGGTGCTCTGCAAATTGTTCTATAATGTTGCAGTCAAAAAGTCAAGCTGTGGCGAACGGACCTTCTTTTAAGCTGTAAACTGACACTGAATCCGGGTAGACACAAAAGTCTCAATCTTCTCTTCTGCGTGGGAAAAAGAAAATCTTTGCCTGATGCCTAAGAGCCCCCCCACGCCCTCCCCTAAAAAATGTGTTTGGGAAACACCCCGCACATAAAACAAAATCACCTTTGTCCGTCCCTCTTGCAACAAATGTGATGACTTTACTCCCGTTGGGAAACAGCAAGGTGTTACCTCGGCCAGATGTTTCATACTTCCACGGTCATCTCATAAGAAATAATGCATCACTCAAAGGATGCAGCATTTTGGGGAGGGCAGATTTGAGCGCAAACTGCGGCGAGTGGCGGTGGGAAATGTGAACCACATAAATGTTAATGTTGCACTGTGGACTTGATATCTGGCCGCCACCCTGAAGCTTGGCGTTTTCGCTTCGTAAAATAGCAGGAGGGCGACATCTGGACTCTTTGTAGAAGTATCATGAAATCGATATGAAAAAGGCTTGATAATAAGTAATAATTACAGTTGTGTCTGGGAAAAGTGAGTCTTAAAAGTCACACAAAACCTTGATAATTGTTGGTCACCATTTGGACAAGCTACTTCAAAAACGTAATATCAGACATGTGATGAGTTACCTTTGGTTCTAACATTTTAAACGTAGTTCAGACACACACGCTCGGTCAATAGGGCCCAATTTAATGTATAGTTTAACTGATTCAGTGCCAGACGGTGATAGACATCCGATCCATTTCAACTGAGAGGGATAATGAAGAATCTACTAAGATGTCATTGTAAAAAAGGCAGAAAATTTGAGCCTTTGTTTGATGCTGTTTCTCTAAACAGACATGTCAATGATGGTTTTGACATGACACTGCAAAACTGCCTGATGGCATATCATTTGCATCCCATATCCGTACCACACAAACCCACCGGGGAAATTTTTAACATTTCAATCATCCCGTATTTGGGTTGAGCATATGAGCAATGAAAGTAATGCATCAGTGGAGGTCACAGTAAATGTACACTTCACTGTTAAGTAAGCAGACCAAACGCAAAGTGGATTGTAAAGTTCACCTTAAGTCATCTTTTGTGCAAAGCAATGACGTGATGCACCACGAAACGAATGAATTCACTTTAGATAATTTCCTATGGGACAAATTGTTTTGAAATCATAAGTAATTAGAGGTCCCACAGCATCCCAGAAGGGATTGTGGTTTCATTTATTTTCCTTATCAGTTTTCTCATTAAATAGGCTATTTGAGATACTCTACATTCAATTAATTTGTGGTTTTTCACACTTGAGACAATTATATGTTGATGTATTAAAGTCCTCACCCATAAACTATGCAACATTTCGTCTCGTTACACCCCAAAATGATAAAACACATTTTATGGATCCAACCAGTCCCAGAGAGCAGACTGCAGATGCTGACCCATTTAGAATGAAATGTTGCTGCCGCATAAAGCTATCTATTCATCAAAGGGTAAATTTGTGAAAGAATTTCTGTCATTTACATCTTCAAGCTCTGCACACACTTTTTTTAATTCAAGAACTAATAATATACAAAAAAAATCATCACCCACATATCTACATTACAGATTCCATGAGCAGGGGATCCCCATGGCATCTGTATTTTGTTTAATATATGTTGCGTTGAATTGTTTGTTACTATTATTTATCTTGAATTTTAAAAATAAAGTGTGCAAAGCTTGAAAACGTAAGTTACAGAAATTTGCACGTAAAGTTTCAATTGGATATATTGCTTTTGGTAGCAACGTTAGGACTATAACTATTTGTAGTCCTAATCCTAGTCCAGTCTACTTCCATGGAATTGAGTCTAGTGTATTCATTTTGTAGAATACTGCATTTTTTGCAATTGTTTTTTTTTGTTGGCCAATTGGGGTTTAAGTTCTGACTGTTTGCATTTGTGTTTTGGTGATTTTGCATTTGTGTTGTGAGCAATTGGGGTTTGTATCATTACTGTTTGCATTTGTGTTGTGACTATTCACATTTCTGCTATGCCCAGTTTGCATTTGGCCTTTTTTTCATTTTTCAAAGTCTTTGGAATTGACATTTGTGTTGTGGCACTTTTATGTTAGTGCTTTTTTCTTTTTTAAAAGCGATTGGACTCTGCAATTCGCCTGACACTTCCCAGCCAACATAGTTTTGATTTTCTATTCTACATTGTGAGACCTTGTTTAACTTTAAATTGTACAAAACCTCAGCATTTTCACATGCCTCTCAATGGGAAATATTCTCATATTTTTGCCGTCATCCTTGAAAGCAACCAGGTTCACCAAAAGACGACAATTCAAAACATGTTTACTTTGAAAAAGCAATAATCAACACGATTCCCTTTTTTTCCTCATTCGTTTAAAGGTAACCCAAACAGAAATAAGTAACTCAATCAGAATTTGACTTGTAGCCAGTTAGATGATTTGTCTATTCATGCCACGCAAATTGCTCAAAGACAACTTGGATAGTTTCCAACACCAGGGAATGGATAATAATACTCCTCCTAATAACAAAACAGTTTATTTATTTCCACAAACTGATCTTTGACCTCACATTTTGCATATAATACAATGTTCTGGGACTACTTTGAGAGGAAAAACAATATTAAAATTAGTTTCTAAAACGTCAAGGTCATCATACTAAAAAAATAAAGCATAATAAAATTTGCAATGAACAGATGGACCAAAAAATAATGAAGTATGAATAAACAAACAAGAAACTACTAACTGCTAATTAAACCATTGATAATGGTAGTACACTGGAACAATGAAGCTCCCACTCCCAAAAAAATAAAAAATAATGGAATGGATTCTTAATGTCACTACAAAACCTTGTATCTTTAACCTCATTTTCATACTGAACAATTGTATTTGTCATATACACACTATTGCTGCTTAGGCTCAAATTCCCAAACTATTCATCCATCCATCCATCTTTTCAATTTTCTATAAAGGAAGTTTCAAACCTTAGAACTGTGAGGTACAGTTGTGCCAACCACCAGCACAGCACCATTTTTAAATAGATTTTAGGAGTTCATTACAGGCAACGGGAATAGCCAACGTGCCTCTTTGACACAAATAGCTGCTGAATTGAGACCTAAACAAAGTGTTAAGCCTGGCAGGCACACACGTGACATGTATGAAGTGTGACACATCAACATGAAGGCTCGCATTTACTCCAGTTTTCCTCCCACCGCAGCTTCGGCCAGTCGTTGAGGTTGATGAACTTCTCTGGAAAGTGTTGAAGCCCCTGCCAAGATTGTGTCACCTTCAGGTACATCTCCATTTAACATCCTGCGCCCTTAAGTGGAGCTGGCTGCCATGCAGCGTTTCCACCTACGTGTGGAATTAGAAAGCGAGGAGAAGGGAAGGCAGTTGTTGCGGGTACAAGTGAAAGGGAAGGAGCAGGGGGCTAAAAATGCCAGCCGATGCCCCTCCTCTGTTTTTGCATTAGCCGTGTAATTGCATGTTACTCGTGTTACTGCTCCCTGTTCAAATATTTATAACTTTAGACATCAACACAGGAATTGCAATGACTTGAATGTGTTGACCCCTGTACAGTTTGTTTGCAGAGGGGCGTGCAACAAGGGCTGCAGTTGAACAGCCATAGTGGAGCTCAAATTGGAAATGATCATTATATTTCCACTTATTTCAAGCAATACTATTGGTGTTTATAGTGGTATCATGAAAAGCATAACAATAACCCTGAATTAGGCAATACGGGGGGGATCTATCACAAAGGGGTAATTTTATATCACGATAATGAGATTGGAGCAAAAACAAATGTTCAAACAGAACATTGACAAACTAATTAGTAGGGGCTATGTATGTTGCTCACTACCTTTTTAAAATATTATAATTTTTCATTTGCGCACCCGAGTGGTTAGCGCATCGGCCTCATAACTCTGGGGTCCTGGGTTCAAATCCAGGTCTGTCCACCTGTGTGGAGTTTGCATGTTCTCCCCGGGCATGCGTGGGTTTCCTACGGGTATTCCGGTTTCCTTCCACCTTCCAAAAACATGCATGGTAGGCTGATTGGACACTCTAAATTGCCCCTAGGTATGGGTGTGAGTGTGCATGGTTGTCCGTCTCCTTGTGCCCAGCGATTGGGTGGCCACCGATTCAAGTGGCCCAAAGTTAACTGGGATAGGCTCCAGTATCCCCCCCTGCGACCCTAGTGAGGATAATGCGGTTCAGAAAATGAGATGAGAATTTGCGCACCATAATGCGTTGTGTGGTGATTTCTCACAACCCTGGTTTGCTGGTATAGAGATAGCATAAGAAGTATCACCTCAGAGTTGAGTGCAGTGTATTTTTACAATATAAAATTGACGATAGAGATACCAAAATTAATGTATTATGTTCATTTAGATCAGGGGTGTCAGACTCGGGTTGGTTCGCAGGCCGCGTTAAAGTCAACTCGATTTCATGTGGGCCGGACCATTTTAGATATAATATTTAGATTTTTTTTAATAAATGGTTTAAAAGAACTGGATTAAAAGCCCTGAATATTCAGTTTTTTATAGATCTAAAACAATATTTATTTTAGCTTTTTATATATATTTTTAGATTTTACCAAATGATATTTGAACTAAAAACACAGAAAAATTGATTAAAAATTACAATTATTGATTTAAAAGGGGGAAAATCAGGAAATTAAATATACATCTATACTCTTCATTTTAATTTGATCCTAAAACAGAAAGTCAGCACTCATGATCTACTTTCCCGGGCCACACAAAATAATGCAGCGGGCCAGATTTGGCCCCTGGGCCGCCACTTTGACACATGTGCTCTAGATAATCATTACTAAACATATAATTATGTTTTATATCTAGTCCTATTGCCAAGCACTATCTATATCTATCGCCATTAATGGCAGCCAACAATTTAAGATATTGCATCAGCCTACCTCACAGAAACAGTTGACGTACTTAACATTTTTTTTAAGTTGGCAACTGAGAAGAAAATGTCAAGATCTCTTTAATTATCACTGTGGTTTTCTTAGGATGTCAAAGATCAAAGATAATAAACCAGCTATTAAAATCTATTTGGTGTCACTAGGCTACCATATTTATTTTGCACATCAGTCCCATCCGATGTTGCATGTCACATGTCACTGCTTCCTGCTAGACGTTGATGTCATGCTGTTGCTGCCACTCGGTTATTGCCGCACGGTAATCAAAGTTGCGGGGGGTAAACAGCCAAAGGCTCTTGTGTGAGTTACTCGATTCTCACTCCAGAACCAAAATGCATCAATGTGTCATAGCATGAAATTTGTCAACAAACACACAGACAGCAACGCAGAAACAACTTTCGTTTATTAGTTCAGCATTAAGTGACGAGGAGGGAAAAGATTGTGACGTGCAGGCTGACAGCTGTCACTCGGCTGATTTCCTAGTGAGAGTAAAACACCAGAAATGTTGATATAAAAATGGTTATGATTCATTGTTCAAAGAAAAGGAAGTATTTGGAAATTTGGGGAGATTTTATCAGATTTTTTGGGGGGGCTGCTTTCGTTTTAGACAAAGTGATGGCAAAAAATGCTATCAAACTTAACTTCTGGAAATTGTGACACATGATCACCAAATTGAAATTGTTTTGTACAACCTGTACAATACATTTTTTTAATTCTTCACATTCCAAAATTTACACAAATTGCCATATCTTTTCTACTGTGTTGTAATAGAAACCATTTCCACCTTTCTTTTTTCCAATTTATTTATATATTTTTTTCTTTAAGCCACCCCAAGGGAGTGCTACAGATCTCACACACTTTGTTGTTCTTAGTGAGGACACCTTCCAAAAATAGCAACTTATTCTTGGATGCATCAGAAGGAAAATTGGTAGGTTTGAATCCCAGGGTGATAAATTAATTGCAGCCTAATTGTTGCCCGTAGGCTCTGAGTCATCAAGTGGAGGGAATGTGCGGTGTTTGGGTGTCTCTTTGCTAATGAGACGTTTAAGTCACAGACAGATTTAACTTAATTTCATTCATTCATTGCTATCCCGGGAGCCTATCCCAGCTGACTTTGGGCAAAACGCAAACTACACCCTAAATTGGTCGCCAGTCAGCCGTGGGTAGGCACACAGATAGGCAAAAGACCATTCACACTCACAATCATACTGCCACCAGCGGGAATCGAGCCCACGCCTGCCTATACCGAAGTCAGGCAAGTGAATCTCTACAACACGTGTCAAAGTAGCGGCCCGGGGGCCAAATCTGGCCTGCCGCATCATTTTGTGTGGCCCGGGAAAGTAAATCATGAGTGCCGACTTTCTGTTTTAGGAGCAAATTAAAATGAAGAGTATAGATGTATATTAAATTTCCTGATTTTCCCCCTTTTAAATCAATAATTGTAATTTTTGTAAACTTTTTTTTCTGTGTTTTTGGTTCAAAAATCATTTTGTAAAATCTAAAAATATATATAAAAAGCTCAAATAATCATTGTTTTAGATCTATAAAAAAAATGAATATTCAGGAATTTTAATCCAGTTCTTTTAATCCATTTATAAATAAATAAAAATCTAAATATGATATCTAAAATGGTCCGGCCCACGTGAAATCAAGTTGATGTTAAAGCGGCCCACGAACCAACCCGAGTCTGACACCCTTGCTCTACAACATCAGGTGGATTAGTTTAATTTGCACTTATTAATTATTTTAAAAATAAATAATTAAATAGAAAATACAGGTTTCTCCAAAACATAGATTTTTTTTCCTCAATTATTTTTTTTGCCAACCCAAATTTGATGAATGGATGATTGTGATTTTTTTTTTTAAATCAAACTAAATAATATTGTAATACACATGTTTTTCACAGAGAGGATTTCCATCCCTTCCATGAAAACCATTAAAACTTAAACATATCACGGTTCTGCATAAGACACTGTATTTGATGAAAATAATGCCAACATACATAAACACAGCCATATTACTATGCAAAAAGCAATTTTAAAATGTCATTAGTGTTTTTCTGTCAAATGATTTATAGTGTGCATACGTGTGACTTAGTCTAGGGGGGCCATGCAAATCTTTGAACTGGATTACTTCCAGCTAATTCAGTTTGAAGCCATTTTTGTGTTTTGTTTAATAAAACATTGTTCTCGCTGACTGCACTCCGAGCCGTTAGTTACTCCGACCGCAGAGCCATAAATAATATTTTACCATGCGTTGTGCCTCTATCTGATATATCTACCCTTTTAATTCTCCCAGCAAAATCCCATATCTGCATGATCCTGCAGACGTAAGCCAAGTGGAAAGAATACAGATGAGGTGGATAGCGCCTGTCTTTGCTGCCAGGACCTCCTCGAACAACATGGAAAAGCATTGTGACCTTGACTGATCAAACATTCCTGTCTGTAAAGGTGCTGCGGTAAGTTTTTTTTTTTTTTGTATTTAGTTATTTTTCATTAATGAATTATTCACTTTTTGAGTGATGTGTATCCATACGATGCCTAGGATTTGTAGATCAATGTAGTTTCGCTGTTTGTGGCCCGGGGGATATAATACCATCATTCACTTTAATGAAGTGGTGGGGGGTGAGGGGTGCAAAGATCACAAGTCTAGTGAGAAGACTACCACCACATGGTTTACTTGGGGACAGCAAAGAAACAACGTGAGGTTATAGGGAGCAGTTTGTCGACGAAAATTGACGTGAAACCGTTTGACTTTAATCCTAGCCGAGCGCTTCATTTTGTCAGCTCAATTTGTGAGACATTATAGAGCTTCATAGTGACATTTTGCAACTTTAATAAGTAGTGTTTTTAAAATATTTATTGAGTTTATGTTTGCCTGCGGTGCTATTTAAAGAAAGAGCAGGGCGGGGGTTGGCGTAAATGCACTACCAGAGGCTTATTCTTGACAACAGAGACTCTTCCTCATCACCTCAAATGTTGCTCTTCTCAAATGTCGCATTTGACTTATTGTTGTAGACCTGTCAAAATAAAAAGTTGGAATTTTATCATGAAAAGTGCAAAATAGAAGCATGTTTTAGTAGGGTTTCACTGAGATAATTTTTAGTAGTGTTTACTTTGGAATGACTGGAAATGTAACGAGATCGGAATCAGAGGACGTAAAGTCAGCTGTTAAGTCGCAATGAACTCTGAAAGCAAATCAACATTTCGTCCTTCTTTTATTTTATCTCTTAAGATCGGTCTTCTGGTGTCGTGACCACATTTTAAAGGTCTTTGTCTCGCTTTCGACTCCTAAAAGTCTTGGTCTGAGACTGGCCCGCTAACAGGAGGATTTTTTTTGTAAAGACCTGCATTGATCTGCTATTCTTCATTATTTTGCTAAGTAGGAGAAGGTCAAGCTAAAATAACAAGTCCCTTCTACTCTTGTGTTTCAAACTTTCCAAGACCCTTGTAAATGACTGCAATCTTTAAGATGTAAAGATAAACTGGATTTCCATGGTCTTGTACTCAGATAGTCTTAAGCATAACACGACTCTTTACTGCAACAACAGTGGAAAAATGGAGGAGCCTAATTTTTTGCACGTGCGGTTCTGTTGCTGCGCACGACAGATTTCATTTTCAGATATATATCAAGGTTACTCCAACATGGTAAACCCAAAAAAACACATAATAATGACTTCAAATTATTACACTTGACTTTATGTTTCAGGCCTGTCAATATTATATGTATTTCTTGAGAAATTAGAATCAGAATGTCTGCAGTTCAAGTAGTTAATGAATGAGAAAATTACACATTGGAGTGAGTCCATCTTCCGTGTAGCTGTGTTGGTTGTCAGCTGCATTGGCAGAGTGTCTCAGGCTGGAGGCTTGAAATCCAATATTAGGGGATTGTGCAGCTGGTACAGGGTGTTGCCATTTTGTGTAGGGTACATTGAAAGCTCCACATGATTAAGTCAGGCATCCTGTCGTCCCAGTTACGGGTCATAGACTGTCAAATACAATAGACCCTAAAGTATTTGTCACTGGTTTAAGCATTGTGAGTATTCATGAGGAATCAATGGAGTCTGGTGTAACCTGGAGAGTCTTAGTTTGAGGCAAAAAGCTTGTTCAGGCTCCATTTTGCTTCATCGGGAACAGGATGTCTTGTGAAAGTCACAGTGAAATCTTGAGTCATATGTGCTAATATCCACATTTTATGTTGTCATTAGCCTTGGATTTGTCAAGATTTATCCATTGTTAGGATAATTGTCTCTGCCCTGGGATAGCTGTTCTGCATCCCATGCTTTGTGCAGACTAAAAATAATTCATGCCTTCTGGATGAGCGCTGGGATCACTGAGCAGTTAAAGCCTTGGGCTTGAGAATCAATAGGTTTGTCCTCTTCTGGTTTGAACTCCTCTTGCATTTTTACTATCACATTATCGGTTAGTACTACTTACGGCTATCAGTTGCTCATTGGGTAAGATCTCTAGTTCAAAGGTTAAGTTAGAGATGTGGTAATCGGCATCCAAACCAGTAGGTTGCTTATATGTGTTGATGTGCAGGATGTGGAACAAAAGTGAATTTCCAGGAGATGGACTGAAATTAATTTAGCTGGAAACAGACATTTCAGGAAATGTCTGTGATGATTATTATTCAAGAATAATTAAAAAATGGTTATCAACTGCACTAATACTGGTAGCAATAGTCCTTGACAGCAAATGCTTTTTCATAAGTTGTTTGTCTGCTTACATTTAAATGGGAAGCCACATTAAAGTCAAAATCCTCCTAAAGTGGACATTTTCATCAGATATTCTGTAAATTTCTTCACCCGCCTTGGGTGCTGTTCATCCCAAGCTCTGCCACTGGGTTTGGACTGATCCCTGGTTTAATTTCATACTAGATTGCTGTCCCCTTTGAAGCCTTCACTTACCACATGTTGACAGTGGAAATGGACTCTGTTAATACCTGCAATATCTTCCCTTTCGTGGCTACTCGAGGCCTCTGCAGCCGATCAGCAAAATTGCCGAGGAACAAAGAAGGAAGTGTGCAAGCGAGCTGGTGCCTGGCATACGTCTGTATTCAGAAGGGCTTATGAGCCTTTCATCCAACGCCGCTCTGATCCTACTTGGCCTTAATTGCCATGGCGGGGGACACAGGAAGCTCAGCTATGAGCAGAGTAAAAATAAATGACACTCGTATATTTAAGATTTTGTCATGTTTTAACGACGATATGCAGGCCACCACCTCCCGCTAACAGCTAATCTTTTACATCTAAGCAAGGCGAGCTAAGCACCGGTTGGAAAAATGCAATAACGCCAATTGCGTGACAGTTCTTTTAAATGGGCCTGAAAGTGTCTGCAGTGGGTAAATATTTACAGCAGAGGTGTCGGGCGTGCCAACAAAGTCATTTATCGTGCACTCGGACAAATGAGGGCGGAGGCTCTTTTTCTGTGGCAATGAGTGTCAGAATTTTTTTCTAATCTTGCAGTGGATATAAAAAAAATAGAAAAATAAAAAAAAACAGGAGTAGGCTTATCAACATATCTATGGATGCTTATTTTGTGATTGCAATATCAAAGGTGACACAGATGCTTTCCCTTCTGACGAAGCTCCACTTTAAGAAACTTTGAATCAATTCCAAAAGGAAGTGAGATGTCCATTATACATCTAAGTTATTCAAAACTGAAAAATAAATGAGCAGTCATTAGGTCTAGAGGTGTTATAATTAAAAGGACTAAAAGATTTGATATTTCACCAAATTTCTACATATACTGTATGTCTGGACTGATCAGATATTTAACTTATTGGCTGCCACAAACAGCAATGGACATCCAAAATATTTTAACTTGTTGGTCAGGCAGTGAATAATCATGTTCTGCAATGAAGGCAATAGATGTCCAATCCATTTTGACTGGGAAGAGCTGGCAGTGAATGAACACTGATCGCCTCAAAGGTAGTCAATGAGATGATGCGTTTATCTAATTTGTGGTTGGAAGGCGTTTTAAGAATTCAATATTTATGAATCCATAACTTGAACATACTTAGACATATTTTTTCTCTCTCAAAACCTCCCAGCATTCAAACCAAGGTGAACCTTATGATTTTCAGGAGTAATCTTTTCCAAAAATTACTCTTAAGGGTTTTTGTCGGCAAAATAAAGATACTACTTACAACAAGGGGTTTTAGCATTAACTGTTGCTTTGGCCATGCCCTCATCATCCTTAATGAAGAGAGGAAATAGTAGATAATTTATAAATTTTAGAGCCCCTTTATATACAGTACAGACAGTGAATCTCACTTTTAGTCCAGCTAGTGTTTTATGGTCCTAGGTTGGACGGTTTCGGGGACACGGGGCAAAATAATTCCTTCAGGAAATCAATATTTTGAAAAGAGCGTAGGAAAAACAGCGTTGAAATTAACATTTTCATCAACGTCCCTTTCAACCATATCAACACTCCAAACGAAGGCTTGAAGGCAAATGTTTGATCTCTGTTTTAATGAATCTATTGGTGGTGTTTTGCGACACTAGCTTATTCCTCACTGCAGTTCCAGTTGATGCATTCTGCCTGAAGTCGGGTTATCCCTAGGAGAGGTCTACGTGTGTCCACTGTCCCCAAGGCAAAAGCAAAACACCTCAGGCATGTGGTTGTTTTTCCACTTTTTTGATGCGCCTTGCTAGCAGAATGCCAACTTGCAGGGGGGATGAAAGTTTTGTTGTTCTTTTAAATTATTCAGTACTTCTATTCAGCGTTGTGTAGTGGTAAGTATGCCAAAAGTGTGTAAAAGCATTCTAGATAATGCTTGAGGTGGGAGTTGTTTCAGGCATTAATTACCTTGACAAAAATTCAATTAATGATTCTTTTGAAATAATGAGTTGATTTAGTTTTGCTCTCATTTTTTTATTTGATTTATTTATTATTGGCTTTTAATAGGCACAGGGACAGAGTTGGTATGAAGGTAAAAAGATTAAAACAAATCCTAATTTGAATCAGTACTAAATTCAACACAAGCATTTTTTGCCATATCGGAAGGTACAAAGGGATTTGAACAATGGCAGTATATTTTGAATTACTTTCCTTTCAAGACCACAACAAAGGATTTGAAATCAAGATTTGATGGAAGAGAACTTGTGGACTTAAAGAGTGAAAGACATTTTATGGAGACTGTTTTAATGAGCTCAAAAGCATTCCATTTTAATGTGATCCATGAAGTCTGGGGAGAATGCATGTCACCCAGTTGTACGTTGACCCCTTTGGTCATGTGTTCTACGTCTTCACTACAGCTGCCTTCATTTATTGCTTACATGTGGATCTAGCAGCCTTTACTTTTGTCATCAATTTAACTAAAGAAAAGCTCCACTTGAAATCAGCCTCTATTGACTTGTGACTCATATTCTATTTCTTTGCACTCAAAAACCTGACAACTTGACTGGAAACGCCTTCATTGCAGTCTCCTTCCTGCTCGTTTTTGTTTAACTAGCTACCTTGACCTGACTTGTGTCTTCCGTCCTTCAAAATGCTCAGTTGTCTTAAATTCAGACTTGCCTATTGAAGAATATTGAACTAAATGGCCTTTCAAAGTTCTAATAGATCTTAGTAAACCTCTTGCGAAATAAGGAATTTTACATTGTTCATAACAAACATTAAATATATACATACTACACGTACGTATACACGCATACATTATTGTAATTGGCGGACATTGACGGCAAAATATGGCAGTGAATGATTTACTGTAATTTTCAGTTTTCGAGGTGCACTATCAATGAACACACACACACACGTATGAATAAAGTTATCCAATCCAATATATATATATATATATATATATATATATATATATATATATATATATATATATATATACACACACACACGTATATACACATACATACATATATACATATGCATATATATACATATGCATATGGATATGCATATGCATATATATATATAGTATATATACATATATTAATACATATATGTATATATACATATATACATCAATATTATACTGAATTTGCTCTTTATATTTTAATTTATTTGGGGCGGCCCGGCAGCTGAGTCGCCTGGTAGTGGAGTGGTTAGCCTCACAGTTCTGGGGTCCTGGGTTCGAATCCTGGTTGGTCCTCCTGTGTGGAGTTTGCATGTTCTCTCTGGGCCTGCATGGGTTTTCTCTAGGTACTCCGGTTTCCTCCCACATTCTAAAGGTAGGCCGATTGAACACTCAAAATTGACCATAGGTATCAACGTGAGCGTGAATGGTTGTCTGTCTGGCCGTGCCGTGCCCTGCAATTGGCTGGCCACCAATACTGGCTTGATGATTGATCAATGTTTTGGGGAATAAAATTAAGGATTTGGATTGTGGCTCATAGTCTGGAAAATAAGATACCTCATTGGTCACTTTAGCTCTCCCTGTCAAACCAGATTGGACCCCTATCTGTGTCAGTGGCAGCCAATTACTTAAATAAATATAATTCCTGAATGTTACATTCCATATGTTTTGCAAAAGCGCTCCAATTAATGGTGAAAGCCCATACTTTATTTACATCTTGGTTTATTTAAAGTACATATTGTGCTGATGTCTAAAGACAAAACCAAAGACTTCTGGACTGTATTACTTTAAGCGGCAGGGGAAAAAAGTGATGGATTACCAGTCTGATGTCCATTTCCATACTTGTGTGGTGCAAAGGCACCAGCTGTCTTGAAGGCCGAAAAAATACATTCATCAATTCCCAAACACACAGCGGGTTCAAGTTCAGAGTTCACAAAGTCAAAATGCATAGATGACTCATAGTTTATGTATTTATTTTTTACTACCTTTTGTGAGAAACCAAGCTTGTCTGGGATTCTGGGGAAGTCTTTCTTTGTCAACATGGCTTTCTAAACCATTATGACTAGTGTCATGTCTCATTAGCCTCTGCATGAACATACAAACACACACAGGCTGGTGCGTGAAGGCAAAAAACATGGTACAGGTTTTAATATTAACACGGGGCTGTTTGCATTCGCTTTGAAGGATTTATGGCAGTCCTTTCACTGTCCGGGGTTCTGGGGGAAGAAGGGAAAAATTCAAGGCGATTCCCCAAGCTTGAGGCGGCCGTTTAAAAGAGCTTACTGCTGTAGCTTTCGCTATGGCTTTTGATTGTCTTTGCTTTGATCTAGCTAGGGCGGCCATGTTGCGCGCAGCGTTATCCTCAAATAATCTCTGCCGTCGCTTTCCGAAAAGAGTAAGAAATGACACCACACTGAGGATGTTTAGGTTGCTTTATTGGGTATTTTCACCACTCAAATTCTAATCACCTTAGCAGCGGATAAAACACGCTTCACTAATAAAAAAAATAAAAAAAATCAATAACATGAGAGAATAATGAAATCCTTGGAATGTACTGCTCCCAGACGACTTTCTTGCTATAATTTGCTTGACTTAGACTTTCTCATGCGTGCACAACCCCAACGAGGCAGTCAAACAATGAAGCAGTGTACTTCGTAAGGAGGGCTTATTTCGTGCTGAAGATGTTGTTCGCTGACTTCAAAGGGCAGATTGTGCAGCTATCCTAAATTAGCTGTTCTTACCGCTGCATGAGCATGTCCTCACTTGGCACGAATACATTACGGAACGGTGGGGAAATTGCAGACCGATACATTTGTTAGTGTAAAAATGGACTACATTCATGGTTATGATGTGATACCACAATAAGACCACCGATTCAGGGTGTCCCCGTCTGGTGCCCCGTGTGCGGTCGATTGGTCGCCGGTTTTTTGGTCGCGGTCTTTTGGTCGCCCCGACCGCGACAACGGGCGACCAAAAGACCAGCGACAAAACAAGGTAAAACAACACTACGCATCAATAAAAGCCAACAATGGCCATGAGCAGTTTCACTGAGCCGACGTGTGAGTGTATGAGTTTGTATCTACATGCGTTGTCCCTTTAAGAAGGTATGTCAGTCAGGGTCTTAACAAGTTCTCCAACAAAAAACAATAAAAGTCCGGGAAATTTGGAGCTTTTCTTTAGCCTAATAATTACTATGGCATTAAGTATGACTAAATAGTAATTCACAGTTTTTATTTAGGGAATTTGAGCAACGATTCAAATGGTAATTATCACTTACCTTCCGGTCGACCAAAAGATCGGCGACCAAAAGACCAGCGACCAATCGACCGTGTACCCTGGTGCCCATAGTTAGCTCAGATGGTCTCCAGCACCCTCTGCAACCCTTGTCAGGATAAGCAGTTCTGAAAATGAATGAATGTTATTTTTACATTTGATGGCTATGACAAAAACCGTTATGAAGGTCACCTTTCAATACTCCTTTAAATTGTCAGATGACCCTGCTCTCATTTGCACTCACACATCATCTACTATCTGCTTGTCTTCTAATATCAGTCAACAGCTACTATTAGGATGTTGCATGTGGTTCCAGGACATTACCCATTTCCTTCTCTGTATATCAAAGCTTACCCCTTCCCACCTTCCCTCCCTGCTAATCCACTCCAGATGAGCACAATGGGACATTTGATTCATAGGGAGTAGAGACTCCAGTACACAGCCTTGTCAGCCGGGCCTCAAACAGCTGGCTTTACAACTTCGTGCACCACTTTTAATCACGCATTTGTTTTCATAATTGAAAGATTTTTGAGTGGAAGCGCCACAGACTCACAAGGCCTTCGAGCAAAGATGTGCATTGTTTCATCCTGTTATGTGCACGATGTAAATCATGTGCAAGCAGAGACGTCATCCAAGCTATTGTCAAAATGGGGATTTATTGTTATTGAGGGAAGATTCCTCTCCTTATGCAAAAATGTCTTACACCATGACGTGCTGGAAAGGCCTACGCGCTGGTTTTGCTCCAATTATACATTGTGAATTTCAAACATGGACATTTTTTGTTAGCCTGGATGATGATCTTGGATTTACCGTTAAGTTTTTTTGGGTATCTTTAAACAATATCACACACAGAAAGCTGTATGATATTGACAAATACCTATTAGGAGTATGTGTTCAGAATTTAGTTATTTTGAGGGCGTTACCAGCATTTTCTGCTTAATAGAAAGAACAAAAGATTCTGTGATTATTTCTTTCCTATCACCTTATTATTATTACTAATATTTTTTTTATTTTTTTTGCATTTTCACAATTATGTTATGATTGAGCATGTTTGGCGTAATTTGGATTGGATTGAATTGGATAACTTTATTCATCCTGTATTAGGGAAAGGCATTTTAGACATAAATAAATAGGTAATAAGGAAGTTAATAAATAAATAAATATATAAGTAAATAAATAAATGTATATTTTTATATGTATGTATTTTATATATATATATCATTATTATTATTACTAATATTATTACTTTTTAACATTTTCACAATTACATTATGATTGAGCATGCAGGAATATTGGTGTAATTTGATCCTAGTGTGACTGAAATATTAAAAATCTGAGCGTGAATGGCCAGCAATTCAGGGTGTCCACCGCCTGTGCTCATAGTTGGCTGGGATAGGCTCCAGCACCCTCTGCGACCCTTGTGAGGATATGTGATACAGTAAATAAAAGAATGAATTCATCTATCAGATGTCATCATAAAAAGAGAAAACAAGACGTTTGAGAGTGGCAAAGTCATTATCATCAGTGATGCTCTTCAAAGCAATGTGCAAGTTGCGGAAATAATTGGAAGAGAAAGTGAGAGTGAGCCAAGATGGCTTCTCACTCATTCATTCATTTGTTCATCTGAAGGCAAGTAAATCATTCCCTTTGAAGCACAGCCTGACGAAGATGATAGAGAGGAAATTTTTGAAAAAGAAACCAACATAGAGAACAGCTGGTCAACTTGGATGAAAATGGCATGTTGTTTGCTGTGAAAGTAAATAAGAAGGAAACTGGAATTTGGAGATAAAAGAGAAAAAACAGATGTTGCTTGTAAGAGATGTATCAGAAAAGTTTCAGGACTGTTTGCACAAAAGATATATATTTGAATTGCAAAGTACTAATGCTTTGAAAAGAATCATCCTGGACTTCAATGCACTTTTACAGGTCTTCTCTGCCATGCTCCCATGCACTGTTGGAAAGATTCTTCCGGGCTCCTCTGCAGTGCTGTTTTAATCGCCATCTTGATGTCATACACGGCTTCAAACTTGACCTATTTGATGACCCTCTTGTGGTTGAAAAAGAAGAAAAAACCCACAGAGCTAACTCAGGTGAGGACTTTAAGGGGGTTGCCGCAAAATGGCAACCTTTGTCAACTGCCAAAATAATATTCTGACATAACTTTGACCAATTCTTCACACTGAACAAAGCAAACACTCTTTTTGTTGACTTAGCACATAATGGTCTGGTCCACAATACAATACATCCTTTGTAATTTAGCTCGAGTAGCTCTTTTTTTTTTACATACTTTGTTTACTGCAGCTTATTATCTCATAACATGGTTTGCAATAATTTTGTCTTAACCAAGTGGTGAGCAATATTACTAGTATAATTCATATTTAGGGGACTACAATAATAGAAGAACACATGAAGGGAACCTTCACAATTCCAGAGAACCAATAAGTAAGGTTGGATTTGTAGTGAGGAAAAAACTCATCAAGCCAGGATGAGCACACACACTTTAAATAGTCGGTGGTAATGTCAAGATGGGTAACATATAGGAAAATTGTAGAACGGGCATCTGCTGCACTCTTGTGGAATAGATTGGTATACATCTTAAAGTCTTAATTGTACACCAAGAAACAGGCACAATACTCTTGGCATGGCCCAATCTTACAAAATGTTATAGGTGGCCTACTACACATGGCCCATATGTAAAAGAAATAGACTTATCAGTGTTTGACTTGCCTGAAGAAGTTATGGAGGTTTTTGAAGTTGACATAGTAGGTCGAATTTATTAAATTATGAAGAGACAATTAGCAACCATGCTGGAGAAGACAGCTTTCCGGCCATCAACTCAAGTCATAGGCCAATTTATCAAAGAATGACCTTGTGATGGGACTGCCATCCTTCACTTCAGTGATAATTAGATATGTCATGTCTGCAGGGGGGAAACAATTGACACATTGTGTATTTTTAACAGCATAAATATTTTTTGTATACATCAAAATGGGTAAACTCAAAAAAAATACCTTTGAATACATCAAACGTAAAGTTCAACTGATATAACTTTGAGTTTTATTGCAAAAATCAAGTACAGATGTATTAGGTGAAATAATTTTCATGTGCGGCCTGGTGCGTAAGTGGTTAGCGCGTCAGCTTCGCAGTTCTGGAGTCGTGGGTTCAAATCCAGGTTGGTCCACCTGTATGGGCCTGTCTGGATTTCTTCTGGGTACTCTGGTTTAGGTCAAGGTATGAGTGTGAGTATGAATGGTTGTCAATCAAATTGTGCCCTGCGGTCGGGTGGCCACTGATTCAGGGTGTCCCCCGCCTCTGGCCTGAAGTCAGCTGGTATAGGCTCCAGCACCCCCGCGACACTAGTGAGGATAAAGCAGTTCAGAAAATGAATGAATAACTTTTGTAGGAAACGTTTTTTAAAATATAGCACCATCTGTTGGATTTGGTAAGGGACCTCCCCTTATATAATTGTCATTGATGGAGGGTGGGGGGTACTACCGATTTTTATGGGTACGCAAAAATCCTATCTGATTTTTATTTTTTATTTTTAAGAAAACCTGTTTTATGTATGCCCTGCTATTGGGTGGACACCAATTCAGGGTGTGCGACCAATTCAGGGTGAGCGGTTCGGAAAATTGATGTTTTATGTAATGTCACAAAATTGGTTTGTTTGCGACACTTTTGAGAACCGTGGGAGCAACGCGGGTGCCGGCCAGTTGAGTGGCGGGGAGGGGGAACTGCCTGGGCGGGCGATGAGCACCGTCAGTGACCGTCAGCTTCACGCCGACTACACATTAGCCAACGAGACACAGCGGGAACCTTCCATCGGGGTCGGGGGGGAGAAGGACGCCGGGGCCGATACATGACGAGTGACGGGTACTGCTGTTCGGGGACTTTCTATCTATAACACGTCCGAAGCGGCGCACATTAAAAAAAACATTATTTTTTTACGTTTGTAATATTTAAACGTGATTGACTTCTCCGGGGAGGCTAGCTAGCTAGCTAGCCAGCCGCCATCTCCCCTATCGTATTCGGGAGCGACTGGGCCCTGTGTCTTCCGCCATGGGCAACGCTGCCACAGCCAAGAAGGGCAACGAGCTAGAGAGCGGTAAGTCTGGCTTATATTCGTTTTCGAGCGGGTTTTATTTATTATATTAGGAACCTTGAATGTGGAGCTAGTTAGCCTAGCCTAGCGGCGCCACCAATGTTCTGTAATGTCCAGGGAAGAGGCCCACCTGTCACCCGTCACTGTAGATTAAAATAACAAACAGATTCTCTACAGCTTCATGTTGTACCTTTTGTGTGATATTTCCGTTGTTGTGTTCAAATTGTTGTGCTGACAAAAGCTAGTCACAACAAGATCCGTTTAGTACTGAAAGTAAACCACCCCAGCCTGATCAACGTCTTCGTTGAACAAGCAGAAAAGACAACAACAACAACAAAAAGAGTCTCTTTACGAAGAAACCTATCCCTGTTATTTCAAAGACGCCAATGGTGGCAACCCCTTAGTATCTCTCATTTGTATGTGTGTTTTGGCACGTCATGTTGGCGTGCAATACATGCTTCATCATCTCTCGTGTTATAAATGCATAACAGCACCCCAACACACTTACACACACTAGTAATTGCCATGAAATAGTCATAATCTTCCAGTGGATCTGCCCCTGGAGGTTCCTGCACATTTATTTTTATTCTGGGCTACATAAACAAAGCTCACTGCAAAGCTGTGACCAAATATGGCCAAAAATGGACAAATGCCGTGTCATTATATTCATGTCCGTTCTGCAGTTTGTCACCCCCGATTCTAGCAGCAAGGTTCATCATTTGGCGGGCACAGAAGTCGTCATCGACCAAGTTGGCTCCTCATTGGGATAAGAAGCATTACAAGCTTTGAAAGCTTTGACGTAACCCGGCCCAGACGGGTCGGCGTGAGCGTGCTCTTGTGCTCTCACGTGTTCAACATTAGGACTAAATATTTCTCTGTGCACGCTTCTAACAGCAAATAAGTTTTATGGTTTAATTGTGTGTGACAGATGTCAAATCTTCCAACTATGCCCATACATACCTATGCCTGATTTAATGGAGGCGTATTCTCTGGGGTTTAAAATAGGCAGTAGCTCCTTAGCCGGTAACCGGTCAAATAGTCCCAGGGGCTATTTAGCCGGTAACCTATTATTTAACATTGAGTGAATAGGGGATTTTCTAAACCATTCAACCAATCTTATTGATATTTGCTGTGCTATTGCCAATTGATAGATTTTAACATTAGGTGAAAAGGGATTTAATGACTATTATTTAGGCAGTGGCTCCGTAGCCGTAGTTTCTTACTATCTACCCCACACAGAATTCTTACCGGCTAAATAGCCATTAGGGGCCATATAGGCTATTTGACCGGTTACCGGCTAAGTAGCCACTGCCTTTAAAATAACAATGCAATGTTACTAAAGTGATGGAATAAGGAAAATGGAGTTGGATAGGATTAACATGTGCAATGAATTCAGAATTTATGAAATTGTTTGGCGGAACATTTTATAGGCTTTAAAAAACGCACTCAAAAAACAATTCCCAACTGGCCACAGTTTGGCTTTTAAGACTCAGGAGAAGATGATGGTGGTGCACAGCCATGGGGCAGAACTTTCAAACATTGCATACTAATTTTGCGCTACCAAGTATACTAGATTGTGGTGCCAAAGAAATGACTAGAAATGAAGCTATGAGAGTATACTCATGATGCCTGGAAAAAGTCTGGAAACTGTCTCTTGTTTTCTTCCCAAAATGATGTTGCAATGAGGCTATAAAACAGCATAAAATCAGGTTTTCATTTTTGAGGAATTAAATCAAATTTTACAAGATTAAATGTCAATTTAGTGGCAAACATCTGGGATTGTAATATTCCACATTTTTTGTATAGTTTTTTTTTTATTTTTAGAAGCAAGAACAAATTATGGATTTAACACATCTGGCTCCTTTATGGTAGCTAATCGTGTGCGGTCGATTGGTCGCCGGTCTTTTGGTCGCCCGGACCGCGACAACGGGCGACCAAAAGACCGGCGACAAAACAAGGTAAAACAACATGGTCTACGCATCAATAAAAGCCAACAATGGCCATGAGCAGTTTCACTGAACCGATGTGTGAGTGTACGTATAAGAGTTTGTATGCACATGCGTTGTCCCTTTAAGAAGCTACGTCCGTCAGGATCTTAACAAGTTCTCCAACAAAAAACAATAAAAGTCCGGGAAATTTGGAGCTTTTCTTTAGCCTAATAATGACTATGGCATTAAGTATGACTAAATAGTAATTCGCAGTTTGTATTTAGGGAATTTGAGCAACGATTTAAATGGTACTTATCAATAACCTTCCGGGCGACCAAAAGACCGGCGACCAATCGACCTAGCTAATACCTTGTACTGGTCAAGCTAATTAAGCTGTTGCAGATTTTTTAGTCTCTCTGACAAGGCCACCTGGTAACCTCCATTGCTGAATACACACAAGATTACCTTGTGTTTACTGCACTTATGGAGCTTGAACACATGACACAGTCGCAGTGGATTACCAAGTTGACATCATTCATCATCATACCTATCAACCTCGGCCAATTGCTCCCATTATTAATGATTGCAATTCCCCTTATGGAGTTGCTGTTGTCACCACATAATGTATGTGATGTTTGTTGTGTTATTTGTTTACATAACTCTTGTCTTCCTTCTCTTTTTCTTTCTTCTGTATCATTCCATCCATGGGGTGGTGGGGGATTGTTCCTGTGAAAAAAAATAACACCCCCGGTGATCAATAGAGACGTTCGGTATGCACAAAAAAACTTGAGCCTGCAAATTTTGGGTGCGGGTTTCATTGTGCGAAACTTGCTCAATGTGCTTGCTGTTATTGCGTGCTTTGATAATAAGTGTTTTTTTGTTTTGTTTTTGTTGTCGCTCACGTTCTCTCAATCTGGATATCTGCTGTGTTTGCCATGCATCGGTTTGTCTTTGCTTACAATTCTGTTTATTAGCCTTTCCCTTTAAAAAAGTGATGCTCCAAGAGAAACTTGTCCTTTTATAATTTTTGTTTTTCCCTTGACTTGAGGCTACTAAATAACTTACAACCCAGTTATTTACTTGGCATGTATCACTCTTGTTGCCTGTCTTGTTTTATTTCTTCCCTTGTGTTTGTGTCATGTAAATAATATCCAGATGAGAGTTGACCTTATAATTCTATTTACCTTTGCCACTCTGATGCCCTACATTTTTACCAATCTTACCTAAAAAAAGGCAAACACCATTTTTATTGCACAGAGAATTAATACTATTTCTCTCTTCTCTCTTTAGTAAAAGAGTTTCTAGCCAAAGCCAAAGAAGACTTCTTACGGAAATGGGAATGTCCACCACAGGTTAGAATGCTGTTTATAATAAATAAATCAATACATTCCAGTAAGTGTCTAACAGGCTTTTTTTTCTACCTGCAGAGCACAACGTGCCTAGATGACTTTGACAGATTAAAGACTCTGGGCACTGGCTCATTTGGAAGGGTCATGCTTGTGAAACACAAAGGAACAGAGCAGTACTTTGCCATGAAGATACTGGACAAGCAGAAGGTCTGTTTTCTAGACACACCAGTTTTGAATGCTCGCTTTCGATGGACTGTGTTTACACTGTTGGTTCAGATGAATTGACATGAATCAGCGGATACGTTCTCAAATTGAATAGAAATAACATTTAGGACATTAAACTGCCAGTCATTTCATGACTTGTTTGTTCTTGTTCTGGTTAGGTGGTGAAACTTAAACAAATAGAACACACTTTAAACGAGAAGAGAATATTACAAGCCGTCAGCTTCCCCTTTCTTGTTAAACTCGAGTACGCATTCAAGGTAATATATCTTTTATGCCACTCATTTGGGAATTAATAGAAGAAATATCAAAGTGTGTAATGTGTTATTTTAGGACAACTCCAATTTGTACATGGTGATGGAGTATGTTCCCGGAGGCGAGATGTTCTCGCATTTAAGACGAATTGGGAGGTTCAGGTAAGGTCCTCAGAGGAATGAGCCCTCATTTCAAGTCTTTGTTTTATTTTGATGAGTGTTTTCACAAGGTTTGCCCTCCCCTCCGTTTCCTTTTCAGCGAGCCGCACGCGCGCTTCTACGCCGCCCAGATCGTGCTAACATTTGAGTACCTCCATTCACTCGATCTCATTTACAGAGATCTAAAACCCGAGAACCTTCTCATCGACCACCACGGCTACATTCAGGTGAGCCACGTGCCCGACGATACGTCACGGCGGCTCCTTTGTGGCTCCAATTCCCTCATGCGCCACGTTGACTCTTTTCAGGTGACAGACTTTGGATTTGCCAAGCGAGTAAAAGGCCGAACTTGGACATTATGCGGCACACCGGAATACCTGGCCCCAGAAATCATTCTCAGCAAAGTAAAATTCTCAGCCGTTTTAGATCTGTTTGCAAAATCTCTCCCCATTTATTTATACATATTTATACGTGTGAGTGCATAAGAGTTTGTATGTACATGCGTTGTCCCTTTAAGAAGCTACGTCAGTCAGGGTCTTAACAAGTTCTCCAACAAAACACAAAAGTATGAGAAATTTGGAGCTTTTCTTTAGCCTAATAATTAATAGGGCATTAAGTATGACTAAATAATAATTCGCAGTTTGTATTTAGGGAATTTGAGCAACGATTTAAATGGTAATTATGAATAACCTTCCGGGCGACCAAAAGACCGGCGACTAAATGACCGGCGAGTAAAAGACCGGCGACCAAACGACCGAGTACCCCAAGAGCGCTTGTTGTGAACCATCTTGAGAAGCCGATGCTTCCCAAAACAATCCACACACAGTTCGATGTGAACCATCTTGATGCTTCCGAAAACAATTCACAGTTCTCTTGATGCGAACCATAGTCATTACTTTTGCAAGAGATGTATTAAAATGACTTTTTTAATGTTAATAAGCTAAGTTAAAGCAAAGCATTCTTCATTGCAAGCAAATATATAATAATGTAACAATAATAAACCTAACAAGCAGTTAAGGTCATCATTACATATATTTTATTGGAGGATTTTTGGATCCAGATGGCACTCAACAAGTAGTTGTTTGTTTTTGATCTTGTCACTCATTTTGTGTGATTTCGCTTTCAGGGCTACAACAAAGCTGTGGACTGGTGGGCCTTAGGGGTCCTCATTTATGAAATGGCTGCCGGCTACCCTCCGTTCTTTGCAGACCAACCCATTCAGATCTATGAGAAAATAGTCTCTGGGAAGGTAGGATTGATTGTCAGTCTCCAGTAAAGTTGCTTTGTTTTTTATGTTGACGTGTAACAGATTTCTTCTGTCTTTTCAGGTGCGCTTCCCTTCCCACTTCAGCTCAGACTTGAAGGATCTGCTGAGGAACCTGCTGCAGGTGGACCTGACCAAACGCTTTGGAAACCTGAAAAACGGCGTCAACGACATCAAGGGCCACAAGTGGTTCGCCACAACGGATTGGATCGCAATCTACGAGAGGAAGGCAAGACCATAGCGGCGGTGCTCATGGAAAACTTTAAACGAATATGTTATTGATTGTTTTGCTTCGACCATTTGTTTGCTGTGACAGGTGGAGGCGCCGTTTATACCCAAGTGCAGAGGCCCCGGCGATACTAGCAACTTTGACGATTACGACGAAGAGGAGATACGTGTTTCCGTCACGGAAAAATGTGTGAAGGAGTTTGCCGAGTTTTAGGAACGTCACATGCGACCACGGGATACGTCAGGGAAATAAAGGGATCTTTGCACTCTTTTGAGGACTTGAAAATTAAGCAGAGACCACTTTTCCTCCCCTCGTCTTATCCTTCCCACCTGTTCAACACAGCTCGGTGACGTTGCCATGATGTTTTGGTGCCGAAAACCTCTCACTGTCACCTACACCTGCGTATTATAGCAGACTTGCCACCTTTGCTTTTTCTTTACTTTTTATTTTGTTCTTTTTAAAGGAGGTCGTCATTGTCAACCCCTTTTTAAATGGACAAACAGTAAGATGACAAAAAGGGATGGTCTCATTTGCGTTCATAGTCCAACTTTGAGAGGTAGCATTTGTCATTTTTCGTGTTTGGTATGATACCGTTTACCCTCGGTTTTCCTAAACCCAGGCGCTGAGAATTAGCAAACTTGTTGCATTGTTACATGTTATTTGTTACTCTTTTTTTTTTCCCCGATTGTGTCATAGTTTTCTTTGTTTTTTTTCTCCTAATTTTTGGTGTACTTATAGACACCATTTGTTACAATACAATGTGATTGATGACTGACATTTTACGAGTGGATTTTAAAAACAATTTTGTCTAAAACTTGAGAAGGTCAATGTGAATAGTTTTGGAGCTTTGCGTGGTAAGTAAAACCTTGATGAAAAAATTGAAGACTGAAAATTTATGATGAAACCGCAGCTCAATTTTGTTACTGCCTGTGAAAGATTGTTTTTGTTTTGTTTATTTTATGGAAGAATGTGGGTTGCAAAGTTATTAGGCGTGCATTTTTGGATGCTTTGATTTTAAGGTACTGTTTTTTCTCACCCATACACTGACTATATGAAGAACATTTTGCATCACACGTAACCAACCCCGTTATTGTTCAATTCATTACATTATATGTATATGCATTGTTTCATATGTTTTATTTATACACATTAGAGATGCTATTAAAATTTATTTTTAAAATTGCTGATATGTGCGAGTGTCCTTGCCTTACCTTATCAGTGTATTCATTTGAAAATCATAAATCCTAACTTGTCATATAGTGCTTTATTTGTGTACTCTCGGGCTCCGTAAGCCTGTCCTGTATAAGCATTATGGGTAATGTAGTCTAACGCTGTGCACGTGTCTTCTTTCCTTGACCCAGTGAAAACATGGCAGGTTTGGAGCTGTTGTCTGACCAAGGATACCGTCTGGATGGACGCAAAGCCAGCGAGCTTCGCAAGGTTCAAGCGCGCATGGGTGTGTTCGGCCAGGCTGACGGCTCGGCGTATTTAGAGCAAGGAAACACTAAAGCTCTGGCAGTTGTGTACGGTCCGCACGAAGTAAGTAGCACTAAAAGTTAGCCTGATGCTAACTTATGCCAATCAAAATACCATGTCGTATTTGACCATAGTTATGTCAACCTTTATGTTAACCTTTGCCTTGAATAAGATACTGAATTTAATTGTTAGCATAAAATCATAAATGAAACGTGTGAAATTTGATATTCGACGATATCACTAGGGCGATAAATATTTTTCCATTTTATAGTTACTCTGTAAACATACATCGTACATTTACACTTAATAAGCACTGTTATAAATTTAATTGTAATGTAACTTTAATTTTAATAACACTGTACAGTGATGTTTGTGAAAAAGTAACTATAGATTTAGTATAAAGGTAACTTTAATTTTTATAACACTGTACAGTGATGTTTGTGAAAAAAATAACTAGATTTAGTATTAATGTACATAACTATAGCCTTCAAACCATGTCATGAGAAAAACACATGAAATAACCACAACTGTCTTATTAATATTTGTAATGCAATTATATATGTGTACTACATGTATATATATTAGAACATGGTAACAGAAAAATAGGGACAACGTTGCTGTAAGAACTAAAGATGTGAGCCAATATGTTGACAATTACACCATGTCTCCCCTCAGATGCGAAGCTCCCGCAGTCGAATCCTTCAAGACCGGGCTGTCATCAACTGCCAATACAGTATGGCCACTTTCAGCACATCAGAGAGGAAGAGGAGACCGCACGGCGATCGCAAGTCCACTGAGATGAGCCTCCACCTCAAACAGACATTCGAAGCCGCTGTGATGACGCAGCTCTACCCGCGCTCTCAGATAGACATTTACGTCAAGGTAATTGTATTGCTGGGCAAAGTTCTTTTTTTATTATAGTGAATGCTTTCCAACTGAATCAGAGTGAGAATCTTTAAAAGCGATTCAACAAAATCCATTTTCCTCACCAGATTCTTCAGTCGGACGGAGGCAACTACAGCGTGTGCGTGAACGCCGCCACCTTAGCCGTGATAGACGCCGGCATCCCCATGCTGGACTATGTGTGCGCCTCCACCGTGGGCTTCGTGGACGAAACGGCGCTCGCCGACTTGTGCTATGCGGAGGAGACCGGTGGCGTGAGCTCCTTGGCGCTGGCGCTGCTCCCGCGCAGCGGGCAGATTGCCCTGGTGCAGATGGACGCCAGGTTGCATCAAGACCACCTCGAGGCTATGATGGAGGCTGCCATGACAGCTTGCAAAGGTGTGAGCAAGGTGCTAGACCAGGTTGTGCGTCAGCATCTCCAAGAGGCTACGCCGGGCACTGAAGACTGATATTTGCACTCAATTATTTTCAAACTTCCATATTGGACTTTTCAGGACTAAAAACCAGTATACAATCTATTTTCCCAGTTCATGATCCCCTCACGACAATAATTGACCTTGTACATTATTTTGTAAATTTGACAACAAAAGAAATCTGCTTTCTATGATGTTGTGTTGGTTGTTATATTTTACAGG
This sequence comes from Stigmatopora argus, assembly GCF_051989625.1. Lineage (NCBI taxonomy): Eukaryota > Metazoa > Chordata > Actinopteri > Syngnathiformes > Syngnathidae > Stigmatopora > Stigmatopora argus. The sequence goes on from NC_135398.1 coordinate 11,008,692, forward strand.
ATTATTTACATATTGTGGTGTAATCCATGCCTTAATCAGAGTTGTGTTTATATCTGAGGTTAATTTACCATCTGTTAGTGTAACGATAAATTACCAAGAAAAGTTTGAAGCTCATCTCCATCGAGATATGTCAAATAGAAACATATTGCTTTTAATCATGTTTTAGTAATTTCGCTTAGTAAAATCTTTAAAAATATATATTTTTCAGTTTTGTACCAACAGTAATTAGTAGTTTTCTTTTCAAAAACCTATACCACATAATACATATGTAACTTTTTTTTATTGTTTCAGGGTGGAAATAATTTATATTATTAACTGACGGATTGCATTTTTAAAATTAATTACTTATTAATTTGTGTTTGGGAATGATTCAACGGATATCCACGGTCGATTACCGGAGGTGGTTTCGTTGTATTACAGTTTCGGGTTGAAACAACCTATAAATGCAGGGCAGTTCACGGGATAACTAACTCGTCGCCATGTTGTGACAGAGCTTTACATGGTTTTGATTGAGGCTGAATAATATTCGGCAAATGTTAAAATTATTTCTAGATTCGCAGTAAAATCTCTGCGTCTCTGACGTTAATTACTAAGCAGATCCTTTGAAAATCGACCTATCCGTAGTCATTCCAATACACGATCCTTGACTTAACTTTATAGCGCATTTGATTCTTAAAATGGCCAACAAATGACAACAACCGTCCCCGTTGACTCACAAGGTATCAGACATCTAGTGTCACACAACATTTAAAATGTGTTCATGTACTTCCCGTGACGGCGTATTTGACCGGCATTTACACTAGAAAAAGGTAATTTGTTCATACTACAGGTCTCACTACTACACAAAATAAATGAACGAATTATGTATCGTAATCGGACTAGTAAAAACACTTTAGGCGAAGTGATCTAGTGACTCAGGTGCATCATAAATGACCGTATCTGTCAAAAGACGCAGTGCAAGCAGGTGTGGGGGATGTATTGAAAAAGAAAATCAAATATACCGTCTGTGTTGTAATTCATTGTATTTATATAATGTGCATGTGTATGCTTTATGCAGAACTCATCCCAAAGAAACAACATGGGACTCCTCTCCGATCCCAACAGAAGACAGGCACTGGTCAGCTTGCTCACTCGCCTTAATGGTCCAATCTGGTGTGTACATGGTTTTATTCCCAATTCCTTATGACATTTACATTAACAAAACTTCATTTTTAAGTGTAGGGACACATCTTTAAAGCATTGTCTTAAATGGGCACTTGGAGTAAAACAAATTGAAGCCATTTTTGTTGTTGTTGCATTCTACATGGCTCAGAGAATCAATGATGGCCCTTTTTATTTGATTTTAAAAAATCCAAATATCATGTCATAATGTTTTATGGTTAAATCTTTAACGTTATTCGGCGTAGAGACACAATGATAAGGCCCATTTATTTTTGTGTTCCAAATTGGGATGAATTATGTGGATTCTAATTGTTTTAAGGCACATTTCATTCGGTTTTTATTCATTCATTTTCAGAACCGTTTATCCTCACAAGGGTCCTCTGGGGGGTGCTCAATTAAGAGTGTTCAAGCAGGCTACCATGCATGTTTTGGGATGTGGGAGGAAACCGTAGTACCCGGAGAAAACCCACGTGGGATCGAACCCTTGACCCCAGAACTGTGAGGCTGATGTGCTTACCACTTTCCAACGGGCCGCTCAATTTTTAATTATTTTTTAAAATCAAATGTTAAGTGCTTAGTCTTTATGACATGAACATCATGTACTTTATTTACATTTGACCTGACAAATTAACCTGGCATCATCATCAAAGTAACTTTATATTTTACATAAGTAATATAGTATGTAAACAATAATCTATCATAATGAAAAAATATATCTACTTATTATTTGTAATCATTCATCAACACTTTGAATAGTTCTTACTAATGAAATCAACAATTGACCTAAACTAATCAAAGTAGCTTTGAACTTAGCAGTTCTGGGTCTTCTTTGTTGTTAACATAAAACTTGGGTCAATATACAACAAACCTGTGCGGATAGTTTTAAAAAAAAATGCCACAACAGGGCATGCGGGTTGGAATCACAAAAAGGTAAGGTTTATTTCCTCATAGAAGCACAATTTCAGTTTCAGTTAGTTTATGCTTGGGAAACCTTTGACATTGCCATTTGCCATTTCTACTGGTAAACGAGTAAAACTGGATTCAAATCATAAATATTTGTGGGAACAACTAAATAATGCCACATTTTCTACTTGTAGGTTGGAGCTACATATAATCTTTTGAAATGCTTTCAACAGCAGTCACAGTTTTAACTTGTTTGGAATTTAATGTCAACAAGTATATACATTTATTTACAACAAATCAAATCTCTTGTGATATCCAGTTCTAAAGCAACAATTTACATCAAGTCCTTTGCTACATTTATTATAATATAATTATTTTTTAAGCACAATATACAATAAAGTTGATATACTTTACATTGTAAATTAAATATTAAATATTGAAATTGATTAAATATTTTTTATAAATATTTTTTATATAAATTTATATGTAGGTCGCAATATTCAACTGTCATTTGTTTGCAAGCTTTCTGTGCAAGATATTGATTTCAAACTTTTAATTCTGTTTTTTTTAAAAAGTCCTTATGAACCTTTCATATGGCTTTAATGTTAGAATAGTTTTGTTAAAAAATGCTTTTTTGAGGGGCAATTCATTTTTTTCCTCCTTATTCCAATGTTGAGGTACCTTAAACCGATTGGCACGCAATAATGACAGGACGCGCTAGAGGTAAGATCTTGAGCTCGAGCCCGAACATAAGCTGCCAATCATTACTTCGGGTTCGGTTTACAAGATACGAAAATCCCCCAAAAAGTAAATGCATGTCCTTATTCGTTATTTTATTTGGAAAATATTGTCGTGGATGCATTGATTCTCACTTTAGAACATCACTATTGGACTCTCATTCTATCTCCCATAATGACAATAAAAGCATTCAATTCAATTGGCTGTCTCACAACAACCACTATAATTTTCTCTCATTTTTGTGTTTCCTCACCTTTCATACAAAATTGGGACACTTCGGCCAATTGTAAAGGGTTTAGTTGGTAGTTGTGTGAGGACCGTGGAACGAATGAGAGAATTTATGTATAAAGTACACCTCTACTTACGAAATGTTCAAATTACGAAAAAGTTCTGGAACCAATTAATTTCGTAAGTAGAGGTACGACTGTAAACGTTGCAAATGTGTATACGGTGTTGTTTAACTTGGAGTTCGTTACAAAAGACACACTTTAATCTGTTATCATAAACCACTCCTCCTCCTCCCCGACTGATTTTTTTGGGCTTGATCCTACCTTCTAGACCAGGGATGGCCAAACCGGTCCTCGAGGGCCGCTGTGGGTGCAGGTTTTTGTTCCAACCGATCCAGCACAGACATTTTGACCAATGAGATTTCTGAAGAAAACAAGAAGCACCTGACTGCAATCCACTGATTGCACTTGTAGGACACCCGATTGGTGAAAAGGTGTCATCTTGATGGGTTGGAATGAAAACCCGCACCCACTGCGGCTCTTTGTGGAATAGTTTGGACACCCCTGTTCTAGACGCTCGGTTGTAAAAATATGTGATTTGGATGTCCCTAATATAAACAACTAAATATGATATCATTGCGCTTTTGTCATCTTCCTCTCACCTGCAGTCTTGTCTGTTATTTGGCGGGAGTGGCATGGTTCATGGGTCTGGCCTTCGAACCGTTCACCCTGCGCACGGGCATGTCCGAGAACGCCATGGGATCCACCATGGTGGAGGAACATTTTCCGGCCGGGGAGAGGGCACTGGCTACCGGCAGGGAGTTTGGGGCAATGAAGATAAAAGCACTGTAAGTCAAATTTCATTGTTCTGACAGCTAGCTGACGGTTATCCTGAAACAAAAATCATTGGTGCGCAGTGGCATGCCGGTGGACTGGCTGGTGAAAACGATGCAGGATCGAGGCTTGGAAGTTTACACGCAGACGTTCTCTCGCACGCTTCCGTTCCCGGATGAAAACAAAGAGAGATTTGTAGTGTAACTTTTGTTGCATACGTGTGTGTGTGGGGCAAACCATCACAACAATTCACACTTGCCTTCTTTTTCCCCCGT